>NC_092814.1:231232800-231465300 GCF_023375885.2 Dermacentor andersoni
CTTATTTTGCAGCTTTTCCCTTCCTCGTCTGGGCAAACGCGAAACCGTCGCACGTGGAAGCTACGTCGATTCAGCGACTGTTCCTAGCAGCCACAAGTAGTCCGCAAGCGCTGTCAAACGCCGGCGGACTACTTGGAGCGGTAACACATGTGCAGAAGCTCCGCCCTTGTAGCTTTCTCTTCACTGCCACAGAAAGTTGTCCGCGAGTATAGCAATTGTAAAAAAACGTGGCCCGGGCAGCCGCGCGCCCCCGGCCGGGCCGCTGTACCCTGAAAGCCATCTGCAACAGGTACAGAGTCCGCGCTGCGCTGTGTTTTCGAGGCTTTGTTCGCGTTGATGTGAGCGGCAGCCCGAAGGTCAATTCGCTGCTGCCTCCGCGTTTTTCTCAGTGCAGCGTTTTGACAGCGAGTTTCCGCGGTCATCGAGTGAGATGTGCTCATGTTTGCTTGTGCGTGCGTGACATCCTGCTTGTTAATTTAGTTGGTATGCCTATGTTTACAAGTTTATACGGCCGGTAAAACTACTATCCTTACTTCGTATAGCTGACCAGTAATTTGCTTTCGCAATCGATGCTTCACTCTTTAGGCGAAACTGCGATTTTCTTGTTTCTTTGTTAGAAAGTGCCGTGATGTTCCTTTCATTCTTCCCCTATGAACGAATTCCAGTTCCGTTTTGTCCATGAGTTTGCTAACGAGTCCGCAGCTCAGTTGGCACGTATTTTTTACATGCAGGGCTTACATCACAGCTGGCTATATCTGCTTTCCTCTCTTCCTGCACTGTCGTAGCTTTGAAGTGTTCGGCTCACGAGACTACGAGGCGCCAGTAGTGTGATTCCATTGCTAACTATACGAGAGCTGAATTATAGTCCAAAAAGTTGCTGTGTAAGTCGCCTTCAAGCTCTAGGCTGGCTTCTAATTTGAGTAAGGTACTCCGTGCATGCATGGTGACTGGACTTGCACCATTGTATGTTCTTCCTTTTTTTATGTTTAAGAGCTAAAACCGACACCCGCAATGGTTGCTCAGTGGCTAGGGTGTTGGGCTGCTTAGCACGAGGTCGCGGGATCGAATCCGCCACGGCGGCCGCATTTCGATGGGGGCGAAATGCGAAAACACCCGTGTACTTAGATTTAGGTGCACGTTAAAGAACCCCAGGTGATCAAAATTTCCGGAGTCCCCCACTACGGCGTGCCTCATAATCAGAAAGTGGTTTTGGCACGTAAAACCCCATAATTTTGATTTAAAACCGACGGTGTCGTGTACATGCAACCAGTGTCCGTTACGCACGCAACCGTGGCGCTCGAAACGGCGGCGTCCACTCCAGACGCATGTCACACGCCCTCCCTTCCGTGCAGGCGCGATTATCGGAAGCAAGGATGCCGCGTATGCGCAACGCAAGGATAGAGCTCACGCTTTTGTGCGGCGCGGGGCAGCGAGTGATGACTGCGCTGCCCGCGGGCGAGGGGCTCCCGCCCGCGGCAGCCTTTCGGTCAACAGCAGCGCGATGCGCGCCGACTGCGCACCGGACGACGACGAGTTGCCCTTCTTTCACCATTTCGTTATTCTTTCCATCTTCCGCGCGCTCGACACCAGAGATGCGGCAGGCATTCCTCCGCAATATTGCCGCGGTGTATCGACCGCGATGAAAGTGTCGCCAGCCTATAGTCCGTCCTGTCCACAAAATGCCTTTGTTCATATAATAAAAGAAATGGAACGAATATGCTGGGATAGAGAAATATTAACTGCAGAAAAAGTTTCAGACCGACCGACCGACCCAACACCGACCGGACTCGACCGACTGAACAACTGCAAAGTCACGGAGCAAGTTATTATGAATTGCCGATTAGGCCACATTTCTCCTGTCAGGTTCAATATTTATTTGCACTTTCAGACGACCTTTCTTTTACCCGCTGCGGTGGTTCAGTGGCTGTGGCGTTCAGTTGCTCAGCACGAGGCCGCTGGCTCGATTTTCAGCCCCGGCAGCCGCATTTGAATGGGGGCGGAATGCATGAGTGCTCGTGTACCGTGCTTTGGGTGCACGTTAAAGAACCCCAGCTAGTCAAAATTAATTCGGAGCCTTCCACTGCGGTGCGCCTCATAATCCACTGTGCAGCTTCGGGACGTTAGCTGCTAGAATATAACTGAACCACTTTCCTCATGCAGGCAGTGCATGATGGAATCCCTCGTGCAAGTCTCGGGATTGCAACGACGCCATATTACATATCCTCATCGATACGGCCCTTCTTTGACGACGAAAGACAGACTTAGTGTGCTGCTTTAAGCCGACTGAATGATAGATTGTTCGCAGAAAAAAATATATATGTGGGTACCATGGACTCGACTGTCATCGGCACTCCTTAGATGTGACTGGCCTCGTCGACCGCGATAGCTGGTGCTCAATTGCTTTCCTTTTCGCTCCCTTTTTTCCTTGTCATCTCGCTCACTCCTCCCCAAGTGCAGGGTAGGAAACCAGGTACTGTGTGGTTAACCTCCATGCCCTTCTATTTTCTCTCTCTCTTTGTTCCTCGTGTGGCTATTACAAAATATATTCTCTGTCATATCATATCTGTAACTATGTACAATCGTATTTGCTGCTTTATCTGAACACATTCTACTGCAACTCTCCTCCGGTTCACTAAGGTGCAACTGTTAATTGTGGAGGCCAGGAGACCATCGACTCGATATGACGTTCAGCGACTCTATCTCCAAATCGCCTTAAACTGGCTAGTCTCAAAGAAAGTTTTCAGAGGTGAAGCTTCTATAGGCCCAAAGGTGACATTCACCGCTGGCGCAAAGAGCTATTTGCGCGCTTGCGCAGTTTGATTGAAGGGCGCCGGCCTGAGAACCGCCTTTCGAGGTGGTTCTGTACACTTTTGTACGCGCAGGGTTCACTGCCTCAAAGTTTTCATCTTCCTATCACCTTCTCCCTTCCCTGCAGTGAAGGGTAGCAAACTAAACTTTCATCCACTTGCATCTTTACCTGTTTTAGTTCCTCTCTCTCCTTCTGCACGTGTGCTTCAACACTGGTGCACGTCAACATGTCAATCAGTGCAGGATTGTGTTTACGCTGCCGCCACATCCACCTTTCAGGAGGTTTAACGATGAAAAAGCGTTGGAATTTTTCCTAGTTAGCGATGGTTATCGTTGATTCTTCGTTATCTATGGTTCGTCGTTTCTTTTTGCTGTAATCACTTTGCTATGTTATAAAGGTACTACATCTTGTAGTAAGTTGAATAATTTGATCGATTAGTTGTTTACTAATTAATCAATCAATAAAATCATTGATTGATTGATTGATTGATTGATTGATTGATTGATTGATTGATTGATTGATTGATTGATTGATTGATTGATTGATTGATTGATTGATTGATTGATTGCGTTGTGTTGTGGTTTGTCGCGCTCAATATTAAGGCCACCTTTGTCGGGATGGGCCACCACGCACGCCCAGGTTTGCTCCTAGGATGAAGTTCATGCGCCATGAACTCGGCCGGGTGGCAAAAGAAGAAGCCCCGTTTTATTCTCGCGTCGTCTTATATACACTTCCGAGCACAACATCACGTGATCATATCGTGAATTGCCTTGTATACACCATAGAGTTTCCTACAAAAATTACTAGAGGGAACTCCGGCGCTGCAGTCGTCGTACCATGGGAATGATGGGAAGTACATGGATTTGTCTGATCTGCGTGCTTGTGGATTCAGACGTTCTTGTGGCTTTGTGTATTACGCTATATAAATCTTATTATCGTATATTTCAGCGCAATCTATATTCTTCGAAGTGCAGAAGACGCCGGGAACGCGTACAATTGCTATTAATCGCAACGATTGAGTTTGTCCAGGTGGCCAAATGCAAACGTGCCAAGCGTCTCAAGGCACTGCCATGCCCGCGATAAATTCATAAGGGCGTTTTATTCGCTTGTCGATACATGCATCCGTGGCTTAATGGCTTCAATATCAGGCTTCTGTGCTAGAGTCCTTGTGTTTGAATCCTGCCGTCGGGCAATATTAATGATGTTTATTTAATTACTTATTACGCAATACACTGTTGAAAATGACGAGTTTCCAAATTCACAAAGCCGTTTGAAGCCAAAAGGACGAAGTTTAGGCAAATCCATGTACTTCCCATAATTCCCATGCTGGGACAACCGCTGCCATTGCAGCTCCCGTAGACACTAGCGCCAGAGTTCCCTCTAGTAATTTTTCTAGGAAACTCTATGGTATACACATCCAAGCACAAAATAGCATGATCAATGAAAGACGTAGCTGTCGCCGTTCGCGGTGTCTCTCACGTGGCTTGGCGCATGAAATATGAAAGAGGAATCTCAACGGAGCCTCTTTCACTCATATAGGTCAAGAGTCAATATTTACCTACTGTCAAAAAAAAAAACAGAAAAGAACACGGGTCCTGGTCCAGTATAGCGTAACAATTACTTCCGCTTGACTCTGTTTTTTATCATCCACCGCTTATAATCGATCAATCTTTTATTCTTTATTGACACTAATAAATGAGGATACATTCGCACAGAGATCGTGTCGCGGCTACACCTTTTCCTATGAGAAACATGGAAATGCATCGCAAGTCAAATAGCTTCACAAAGTTAAAGGAAACGCATTATAAAATGCCTAGATAAGCCCTCGAACCATAATACTTCCCACCTGAGAAATAGAGCAGTACAGGTGCACTGCAGATCCTTCCTTGTGATAACGTAGTTTGAATGCTGCTCGTAACACTGACGAATTGCGAAGAGGAAAATAACTGTAATTCAATCATTACATTATTTCGTCCTTTTTTCAATAAATATGGCTTATGCAGTATGACGCGTGCCCAGAAGCAGTGAGCACAAGAAGCGTACATCAAAAATTTCAACAATACTCCCAACAGTCGCAAAAACAACCAGTGTGACGTCAGTATGAATTGTGGGAGAGGTGGGTTGGCAGTATTGACTCTTTCCGCTGCGAGCATGGATGTCATTGCATTTGGCTCTGAAGTGACTTCCACAGTTCAGTATCCAAAGTATGCAGATACGCCTAGCGAAGGGACAAGCAGCATATAGGGACGCGAAACGATGACATCGAGGTTTAGGGAGTGCGCCTTAGAAGTGCATTGGGCGAAACTTCCCGCATAAGTAGAGGAGAGACTGCCGCTGCCTATGTCTTATCGTGTACCAACAAATCGCGGCGGCAGTAGTATAGAAGGAATGGCAGCAGTGTCGAGACTCGCATAGCTGCATACTCCTGGAGATAGGGCGTGGCTGGCTGACACCCCTAGTTTCGTGGGTGGCACTCTGTTATACCTTGAGGAGGTGCTAGCTTGGTGAAAGCATTATGGCGCTCGCTCAGCCTGTTTCCTAACCTGTGTGTTTACCAGATTGCGCAAATGCAATAATTGTAAGTGGAAGTTAAACAGGGCCTGTATGATGTGAGGGTCTTTCGCGCCCGATTCTATTCCTCGCTTATTATCCGCCGTTGAAGGCCCACTGATTACTGGCCGGAGCGCTGCTCGTACCACTGAGGATGCGCGAGAAGGAATAGCATTGGAATGAAATCCTTACGTTATCACGGCTCACCCACCTTCTAAAGGCCGAGTCCATTTGCATGGCATCACACGCATGTGCTATGGAGTCGCGAAAGGTTGCAATCAATGACATGCTATTTCTATTTAATAAAATGGCATCTAAGTAGACGTACGTCTCGGATCGCAAGAATTGAACTGGAGTCGACACATTGCAGATACAGTGTGACGCAGAGGCTCAAAAAAGTCAAAGTTTTTCATCGGCCTTTGCTACAACCTCTCTCGCGGCCACACCTGTTTGGCGCCTGTTATCAGTTTCTGATAACTGTGAACGGCTTTGCGAACTCTGGCCATCGTTTTTAACACCAATCGTTATCACCCACAACTGCACGTTCCTGAAAGGAGAGGTGACCCGCATAATCTGAATTTATTTCTCGAAGACCCCATTCTGGGGGGGGGGGGGGGGGGGGCACACTCTCAGCTCGCTCGCTAACCACTAACACAGTGTTCAGAGAACGTGTCGTGAAACACCTAAAACGACTCGCTTTTCTCGTGGCCTCCACTGACAGGCGCTTTTGCTGGACGCAGGCGTGGCACAAGCGATTCCTGGTGCTCAAAGACGAGACGAGCGAGCGGGGCCCACTGCTGGAGATGTACACGAGCCAGGAGGAGGCCCTGCTGCAGTGCACGGCGCCAGCGTGCAGCAGCGGTGGCAGCGCGGCGCGCGCGTCACCTGCGGCCGCGCCCGCCTGCTGCCGACTCTGCTTCGACCTGGCGCAGACCGTGCACGTGGGCTTCACCTCGGACTCGAAGCGATTCCCCAACGCGCTGGTGCTCGTGTGTCAAGGCCGGTCACCGCTGGTGCTGGCCGCGCAGGACGAGCTCGGCTCGCGCTCATGGCTGCTCGCTCTGGGACTCATCGCCCACAAGGCCTCTTCGCAGCATGGGTGGAGGTTTATGTGCCGAAAGGTGAGGATTCGGCCCAGTTTCCATGGCTGTTGCTGCCCGCTTAACGTTTGCAAATTAGGAACATACACCATCGAAGAAAGCAAAAGTGAAGACTAAACGAGTTTTCAATCAACGAACTACTGTCAGCTCATGAGTTCGAAAGTGCAATATTATAGTACACCGAGTAGCTTTCCATTCAAGCAGCACTGAGTTGGATGGGGCGTCTTTGTTGCCTTAAATGCGCTTTTTGATGTGTGTCGTATTGCAGGCACGCCACCGTGTAACTTTAGTCACGCACATTGTCATGAGTTTAATGATTTAACACCTGCCTGAATAAAGAAGCACGTCAACATTTTGTTTTCATTGCTCGGCAAAAATGTTCCCAAACAATATCATATGCGCAACATGCTGTCACCTGATTAATTCACCCATTAAATACTCTTTAGGCGTCAGTATCCTAAGTAGAGTTTTCTTTTTCATTTTGTATAACTGCTGAGGTAATTACATGCGGCTAAAGCCTTTTACACTGCCCTTCGCAGTTACTGGGTGAGCTCCAGATTTATTTTATGACAAGACAGAATGGGTCTACTGCTTTCGCAACAACTCGTCTGGTGGACGATGACCAATATGCAGCGAAAGAGAGAGGGAGGAAGGGAGAGAGAAACAAAGCGATCACAGTCAAGAAGGATACTTGAAATAAAACTGAAATATCTTTCAGCTCTCCAACGGAGTGCTTGTTCACATTAAGATTTGCTTGGTTATTTACGTATTTTATGGTTAGGTCCTAAAAGTAAAGCAGGAGCGCCTACAGTTGGCAGGTTCACCCTACTGCAGATCAAAACTTGCGCAGCCGTTCCAGATAAAATGTCCGCATTGTGGCCCATGTTCACAATAAACTCTTACGCTATAGGATTGGTCGGAAGGGCAAATGCCAGCCAATGTTCATGCTGGACATATCATTCGCAAAGGCGTCGAGCTAATGGCAAATAGCACTTAGGAGCAGAAAGATTCGTGAATATGGCTCCCATTTCTTTTCAGCTAGTATTATGTACGTCTACTCGCAGTAGATTTCGCGTCCTGTAGGTATGGTGTCTGGCGATACGAGTTGTTGAATGTGTTTCCTTTTAAGTCATAATGTATTGCTTCGGCCTTATACCAAAGTTCTATTGTCCAACTTGAATAGCCAACAGATGTAATGACGTAACTTCACTTCCTTTGATGCCAATTTCAGTGGACGCACTTTCCCTTGCCTTGCATGAACACACGATGGCGAGAAACCATCTCTTTTGTTAAGACAAAGTGACACTGTACGGCTTCCCCGCTAAGCGCAGCGCACCTGCGCCGCATACAGTAAGGCGAGATGCGTTTAGCACAGCTGGAGAAGTGATCATATCTGGACAGAGGCCTCGGTTACGTGTCTCTTGTAGCGTCTGAACTGATTCGATTCCAGTTGCTCGCTTCGTTCTCCGTTTTTCTCTAAGTACGTATCTCATGGGGCTCTTAACGGTGCCAGGCGTCCGAGCAAGCGGCGGCCATGGCCAATTGTGCGGCGTTCAGCAGCAGCGTGGAGAACAGCGCGTCCGGCGCCGGGAGCACCGACCTGGGCTCCTGCCGCACTCGCACGGCCCGGGGCAGCGGCGGCAGCAGTGGCGCCTGCGAGGGCGACTCAGCCGAATCCCTCGACGGTGTGCTCATCCCGCCGCCGCTGGAGTACGGCGATGGCTGCCTAGACAGTGAGTACACGATGCCGTGTGAGAAAACAACCAACCAGCGCAAGCACAGCCAACAGTTGGAACTGTTGTGTGTCGTGTAACGAAAAGTGGCCGAACATATCTACGGTAGGTTGTCGCAACAGCCAGCGATTACTGTTTCCGATTTGTGGTGACATCACAGTTTATTTAGCATGGAAAACTGTATGTAGTGCTGCTTATTTAGACGAGCCAAAAGGGTTCCAGGGAGTTTGTTGCCCGACGCTCTTTTTATGTCTCCAGTGAACTCCTGCGAATGTTGGTAAAGAAACGGTCGACCCATTTCGCAATTTGACCAGGCGTTCAAGTATTTATATCACAGTGGCCGGTGGTACCAAGAAAGTATGTTTCTCACATCTTGCGAAATATTTTTTAGGTAGCTTTGCTTTCTGTGTTGCTATTGTAGAATCAGTAAGCCTGCGTGGTTAATGGGGTTTATGGTGTATTGATCTAGCTTAAAATGAGATAGGCACTGTGGAAATCGATCAGCAACTTTCAAAACTGGCGTTATCTACACCCGACGTCGGGAACATAGCTCATAGGCATTTGTGCGTGCATGTGCGCGCGCGTGCGCCTGTTTGTGTGCGTGCGTGCGTGCGTGTGTGTGTGTGTGTGTGTGTGTGTGTGTGTGTGTGTGTATGTGCGTGCGTGCGTGCGTGCGTGCGTGTGTGTGTGTGTGTGTGTGTGCGTGTGTGTGTGTGTGTGTGTGTGTGTGTGTGTGTGTGTGTGTGTGTTTGTGTGTGCGTGTGGACGCTAGAAATAATGTTACTATATTTTTATTTCATCTTCACTTGAAACATAATCATTTTCGGCAGTAAATTAGGAGAACAGGAATAACTGGAACAGTCTACAAGCGGTAACTCCTCCTTGAACACAAACAAATACAAGAAGATATAGCTCACTTATTGAATACAAAACGGTTCCGGTAGAGGTTTACTTTATATTATCTTTGCGGCCGTATGCTGAGCAGATGTACTTTCCTTTTCGATTTTAGATTTGGCGACAAGTCATATACAGTTACAAAGGCTTTGCAGTGAGGACTCCAACAACCATATTTTATTAAAGTATTTGTGTGTTTGTGTATATGTGCGTGCGCGCGCGCCAGCGTGAATGGATAGGAACATAACTCCCGAAATTCGCATAACATGCAGCATTCCCAGAGAATACGTGGCAAAACAATTAACGTTTAAGATATATGTAGGTGATTGCGCGACATGTAGCCTGAGTCTGGAAAAGGTGACAAAGAAGACGTTTAGCTCTTGCGCACTACCAAGGAGGAGGAGGAGGAGGAGGAGGCGGAGAGGTATCGCTTGCTGCAGGCGTACCTAGCCTTGCAAATTTTGCCGGCAATTGCTACGGCTGAACGCCACCTGTCAAACGCGATATGGTCTGAAACACTTCGCATTCCAGCTACCAACACCAGGTATCAAAAAAAGTTGACACGGAACCCAATACGTTGCCTGTTTTCTAAACCACGACGATCCACATGGTTCACGGCTCACTTTCCAACCCTGTATCACGGAGGAACCTTAGGATGAACAGAAGCACCTCTCTCCTAGAGAGAGAAAATGATAAATGAAAGGTAGGGAGGTTAACCAGGACTGAGCCCGGTTGGCTACCCTACACTGGGGGAAATTTTGTTCCCCCAATGTCCTTGAGGCAACAAAATATCCCATGCATTTGAGTGTGGTACCGTATTGAGCTTGAGTCCATCCATTAATTTCTTGCGTTCTTCTTCAAATTCAAGACACTATAGTATGTAATGTTCAATGAAACCAGGAGCTTGATAATGCTCACGCGACGATGATGGGCCAAATCCTGTATGACACCGCCAACATGGAGCTCGCGCTGACCCTGTGCGGATGCGATGTAGAAGAGCGGCATCAGTTGGGTTAAGTCCTCTAATCACACAAGGTTGACGAGGTGGAGACTACAACCACATCAATATGGCCTCCTTCATGTCTCTTTTTGCGTCGTTGGGGGCCTTCTTCGTGGGCTTGAAATCGCAACGCTTTGCGCGCCAGACTGTCAGCGGCCTCTTTGCCTGCTACGCTGATATGTGAAGGTACCCACTGGAACACGATGGTAAATCCGACCATCTGTAATTCTCTGATTCTGTAATTTTGCAGCGCTTAAGTCCGCGTTTGCGAGCTTAGTCTCGGGCTTGAACGCGCTCAACACTCTCGTGGAAGAGATCATGACGGGAAATGCCACCCTTGTCACGGCTAACAAGGCCATAACAAAGCAAAATAAGGTCCTAACAAAGCGTGTAACTGAGTTAGACCAACACTCACGATCTAAAAACATTGAACTGAACTGTGAACTGTGAACTGTGTACACAAGGAGAGAACTGTAATGCCTTCGGAAAAGCGATAGCTACAAGTGTACATTGCGTTGTCACAGACTCTGTACATTGACATTGTTCATAATGAACCAGCCAAGGCTGGCGACCATAAGAATATCATTGCCTAGTTTTGTTCGCGCGAAAAGGAACAAGATTTTCTCAGCAAAACGTGTGCGGCATCGGCTTAACACGAGGGATTTCAGATTCACTGGACCTCGAAATAATGCTGTCTTTGCGAATGACCATTTGAACCTTGAAAACAATAGGTTTTTCGCCAGAACATTCTCACTCAAAAAATAGAAGAAATGGCAATACCTGTGGACTGCCAATTGTTAGATCAAGGCGAGGCAAACCAGTGAAAGCTGGGCTTTCCGTATATCGACGGTAGCCGATCTCGGAATTTTCCTATAGTTGACATGGCTTTTCCTCGCGGCAGCCGAGAAAAGAATGCTGTCATGGCTTCATATTTTTCTTCAGAAAATCTTACACCTTTTTTTCAAGTTCCCTGTTTGTCAGGACTCCATTTCAATGCTCGAAGCATTAAAAAGCATTATGATGAAATAGAATAATTTTTTATTTCACTCGGTCATCATTTTTCCTTCATTTGTCTGTCCGAAACATGGCTATCATCGGAAAAAGTTATTTTGTTTCCCATTGTATGTTTCGGAAGACTCTCACAAATTATCTTCAAATCATGGGGGTGTAGCCATATACATCTCGTCATTCCTTGAATATAGGCTCAGGAATGATCTAGTCGTTTTTGTTACTAACTGCGAATCCATTTGGTTAGAAGTGTTGATTTCATCTTCTCAACCAAAAGACGTTATTCTTGGCTGCATCTACCGTTCGCCATCACCGTCAGCTTCAGACTTTTGCGCTGAACATTCCCCTTAATACTCTTGCGCTTTAAAATAAAAATCTTATAGTTGTCGGCGATATCAACATAAACATTCTTGACGCCTCTGATCCACATTACGGTGAGTATACTAACTGTTTTCAGGGATATGGATATGAGTCGCTCGTAAGACTACCCACCCGATGCATTCTTGGATCTTCTAACACCCTTATCGACCACATGTTTTCTGATTTTGTTACATCTGACGACTACCGTGTTCTTGAACTAAATGTTACTGAACATTATCTGATTTTTTTCCGCGTTCAGCATGACTCGCCGAATGTTGTTCGCTCGTTTAAAAAAAAACAATACTTAACAAACAAGAGTTCATCGGCTGGATCACTCAAATAGAATGGTCCTCCTTAACAAATAAGACAGACGCTAATATCGCATTCGGAGAGTTTTCAGCCCGAATTTGTCGGTGTAAAGGTGAGTCTTCTAGAGAAGTAAAATGTCACAGGAACTTCGCGGGTAATCACAGCCCATGGCTACTAACAGTTTACTAAAATGCATGTGCAGAAAGGAAAATTTGTGCAAAAAAAGTAAATGTCCGTTTAACGAAAGAGGAGGGGAATAAGGAAGGCAGGGATGTTAACCAGTCAAGAGTCCGGTTGGCTACCCTACGCTGGGGGATGGGAGTAGGAGAAGAGAAGGGAATGTCCGGTTAAAACACGATGAAAATCATAGTACATATACGGAAACACACTTAACAAATATTAAAGGAAGCTAAAGGAAACTACTATGAATGTAAATTTTTTAATGCTGTTAATGACTTCAAATAGCAATGGAAGATAATGAATTCTGTTTTGAATAAGAACAACAACGAGCCGAGCATTAGTGAAATAAATTATTCCGGTTATTGCTCACTAATCCCTTAGAAATCGCTAACGTGTTCTATGAATTCTTTTGCAGCAATACATACACATATAATCATGCTGTCCCTCCTTGAGGATCATTTCAACGTTGTTCACAATGTTTTTACCTTTTTTGCTACAGGCCCGAATGAAGTCCTAAACATGATGAATCACCTAAACGTATCCAGTGCAGATGTTGATGAGCTTAATTCAGCAAACGTAAAAATGATCGGCATTTTTATATCTGGCCCTCTTTCACATATAGATCTCATATCAACTCATATCATATCATATCAATCAACTAAAAAAGTCAAGAGTAATCGCGATACATAAAAAAGGGGGACAGAACCAGTCCTTCAAACTGTGGTCCAATCTCCATCCTGCCTTTTTTCAGTAAGGTGACAGAAAAATGCGTAGAAAAACGGTTAAATAAATATATATCTAAATGGAATATATTGTCACCTAAACAATGCGGTTTTAAAGCCGGCTTTTTTACTAAACTTGCACTCGTATCTTTTACTGACAAAATTAAACAGGCCACCGATAAAGGTGACTATGCTGGGACTGTATTTATTAATCTAATTTAAGCGTTTGACACAATTCTTTTGATAATTCTTTTTGATAAACCTAACTCTATCGGCATTGCTGGTCCCACACTAAGCATCTTTAAACGCTATTTAAGTAACAGGCAGCAAGCTGCTTATATTAATCCAGCACTATCAAAATACTTATTCACCCCAGGGGTCGATTCTCGGCCACTACTATTTATTATCTGTATTAATGATCTCCCTAATTATTTCACTCAAGCTTAGTCATTCCTTTATGCAGATGACACGGCTATACTTGCTACTGGCCGGTATCTTGGTTTGCTCACAACTAGACTAAACAGTGACCTAAATAACAGACTTGAATGGTGCCGGTGTAACTCCCTCGAAATTAACCCGTCCAAAACCACATTCATGATTTTTCATTCTGTCCATAAAAGTCTCTCATATGCTCCGTACTCCGCAGTAACCATTAAATGTCACTCTATTTACATAGCTAATCAGTGCTCATTTCGCGGCGTCACACTAGACTCTCATTTTATGAACGAGAAGAAAGGGGGTTTACCGAGGGGCCCGATTTTTATTAATCATATCATGATATTAACTATATCGTTAATCATATCATGATATTAACCATATCATTAATCATATCATGATATTAATCATATAATGGCAAGTTGCTTTTCCCCACCTGCGGCAAGTTGTTTTTTTTCATTCACTTTTATTGCCACTAATTTATCATGTCTTTAATTCAATAAGTAAGTACAAGTAATTTCCCCTATGTTGTCCTTGGCGTCTTTGTTTGTTGGCTTCTCGTGATAGACTTTAATTTAAAGCACACAGCTCACATCAATAACTTGCTGCGTAAAACAGCTCATGGAATAAGAATAATGCTAAAAACGTGACATTGTTTTACTACCTCAACATTGCTAACGCTTTATTTTGCTTTTACTCACAGTAATTTTACCTATACTGTATTGCGACATGGGATAGCACATATTCTACACATATAACCCCATTACAACACATCCAAAATCAAGCAGTCAGGATTCTCACCTTCAGTTCATTTCGTTACAGTGCCTCTTAACTGCTTCGCAGTTACCGAATACTAACAATTGCTCAACTGCACAAATTTCATCTTGTAATCATTTTGCATCGATCTCTTATAACCTCTTGCCAGGTAACATACTAAGTCAAAGTTTTTAACGATAATACGAGCAGATTTGCTCTCGATCATAATTTGCGTTTACATTTAATTCGAACTAACTACGGCAGACAAACAATCCACTTTAGTTGCATATAATTTCGGAATCGCCTCCCGACTCACACAAACAAACCACTTCGTTATCTCACTTTAAAAGGGAAGTTCTTTCTTTTTTAATAGATGGTTGGTTGCTTTCTTCTCGCTTATCTCGCACAAACGCGTACGCACTAAATTCTGAGTTATATTTGTATAACATATTAGACATTACTGATACTCTGTATGACCTTTTAATTTCTTTAAATATGCTTTCTAAATGGTTCTGTGATATTTATGTTTTGATGTATTGTTCTTGTTCTATCAGCATAATGTCTAATATTCTTTGGTATGTTAGAGCAAGATTGCACAAAATCATTGATATATATTTGTATTTATGGAATAGGTAGTATTTTTGTTTCTTTTTTCTATTTTCTGCTTCTACTATTTTGTGTATCTCACTCGTATTACCCTGCTGTCACTGTTGTTACTAGTTTTATGCACCAACTAACAGGAGGAGCTTCGTGCTCTGGGACCTCCTTCTGTAGCTACATTTACGTAACACATTTTGCATCTGTATTCTGATTCTGATGTTGAACGGCATTTAACACACGCTGAATGGATTTTTATATCGGAAACCCACACAGTAATAGTTGCAACGCAGCTTTGCGGTTTTAAAAGAGAACAACAGGCTGGGGCTGATACCAAGCTGCCAGTGTTTGCGGCTACTCCACCCGTATTGCCTCTGAAGAGTGAAACGTCGCCGCCCTCATTACCATGAACAATGCGAGAAAACCATGACACTTCTTCATGGCTAGATGGATGGATGGATGAATGATTTTCTTGAGGTCCGTCAGCGCGCGCGATGAGCGCGCAGCGGGCCGCTCCCACGTCGGGACAGAGAGGCCATGCCCCTCCGCCGCGTCGCGGGCCCGATGGACAGCCCAGAGCTGTGCTTCAAGGTCCGAGCTGCGTAGAGCTCGGTCCCACTCTTCCTTGGTGGTCCTGGCCCCCGGCGCCAGGGGGTAACTTCAGAGCATGTGAGCAAGGCTAGCTATATCTCTACAAAAGTGACACGCATTGTGAGGGTGCGCGTCCGGAAAGATATTGTGCAGGAAGGCAGGGCATGGGTAGGTGCGCGTCTGAAGCCGCCTGTACGTGCCTTCTTGTGCTTTATTGAGTGCTTTGTGAGGTAGCGGCAGGGTTTCATGGCTAGGAAACGCTTCAAATGTAAACAGCGGTACGAAAACTTAAAGTACAACACTTCCCTATTTAAGTGACACTAGCCCAACCCAGAAAAATATGAACCACTTCTTTATAATTAAAGCGTGTGGAATCAAAACTCGAGCTCGTTTGATTTTTTTTCTTGTAATATTCTGAGAAGCTATTGATTCCATATGGTACCAGACTCAACTTTTTCAAAGATTGCTATTCGGCGTGATTTTGGAGTAGGTTAATTGAGCGCAACGCTTGGTGGAGCAGCACTCATTTGCAGTGGCGCTGTGACCCTCATGTACAACATGAGGGGCGGGTAAGATAGAGTTAAATGAAATGTTAAATGTCCGTGGTCTTGAAATGGTCAAGTTGATATGAAGGATTACATCAGTAAGAACGTCATTAAGCTCTTTTTGACTGCATGCGTAAAATGGCCAGAGCTGATGCTCTCGCTCACAATGAACTTCACTGTGAACCACGAGATACACGGACCACACGCCGCATTAGTTAAGCGTGAGCGTCGTCTTGCCTTCACTCGTGCACAATTACTATTGCTATTTTCATTATTTGGAGTGGAGCGCAAATGTCAGAAGATAGCTGTCGCTGTCTCTTGAAATGACGTACAGAACTTCTG
Source organism: Dermacentor andersoni (assembly GCF_023375885.2). NCBI lineage: Eukaryota > Metazoa > Arthropoda > Arachnida > Ixodida > Ixodidae > Dermacentor > Dermacentor andersoni. Next base: position 231,248,732 of record NC_092814.1, read on the forward strand.
GTTAATTCCTTTTGAGGCTTTGGTAGGACGCGATAGCTTTCAGGCCTCCTGCATGGCACCTGCTTTGTATAAGCACCGCACAAATCATCATCTGTCTGCCTCACAGTTTCTTCCTGCCCTGGCTGCCTATAGTTAAATGTCGATGTCACTGATTGTGCTTTCTTTCCCTAAGAGTCATTCCTTTTGTGCTGTCGTGCATACTAATACATTTGCGAGGCAGTCATCTGCGAAGTCGAGCTACGCTTAAAACCTAATCTGCTGTAGCGAGCCTTAAACAAAATGATGGCAGCGAAGATATCGCAGGTAGACTTACGTAGAAAAAAAAAAGCTTTTCAGGTGCGCCGGAGCCTTCTTTCAGAGAGGCATTTCGTACAAGAGAAAAATTTAGAAGAGGCTGTTCAAATTTACTCGCCATTTAAATTTCCACTCTTAACTTCAAGAACAATTTCTGTATCTGTAGTGTCAATACTGTTCTATACTTCCATTCACTGCTACTGATTCCATCGCTAATTCTAATGCTATGACAAAAAAGGGAGGGCACAAAAAGAAGATGCTAAAAAGAACATACATTTAAACTTAAACAAAACTTAAAACAGTTTTTAGTATGTCTAGCTCTATTTACGTCATTTTTTTTTTCTCGTTCGATTGGAACCTGTAGAGCTAGGAAATTCTTTACAGCATGCTATTTCTTTTCGTTTCTTCGTTCTTCGTCACCCAAAAGGACAGCATAGAGCTACAGACAAGCGTACCGGGCAGGCAACAGGCTCGAGGGGAGGGTTAAACCGCTTAAACGATGAACGTGTTTTTCGACTTCGCTAAGCATGGTGGCACTGTCCTATAACAAAGAAGAACACAAGTGCCTCGCTTCGCAGTCACCAACACGTCAGCAGAGTTCAGGACGAAGATTTATTGTCCCTCGAAAAGTATAGCATAGTGCAGGAGCGCCAAACTCTGGGAGACAGCGGAGGCGGCAAAATAAGAACACCCTGTTGTAACAGTGCAGCTCACAGCTCACGTCGTTTCCACTATAGTTAAGCAAAAAACAATTTTCTGTAAGGCGTAATACTAATGACTCAATGCAAGAAAGACGCTAAAGATATGCACCTTTACCTTTTCCGAAAGACTGAGCAAAACGGCGAAGTATGCTCTGGAGCTAGAAGCCTTTACTAGACGTATGTGTATAGTTGTTGCTACATGCAAAATCGAAGTGTCAAACACCAGTATCAGCACGTGCATATTAACGTGTACACGTGCGCAACTTTTGTAGTTTCGCATGTGTGCGGGTGCTGGTGGGCGACATCGCCTGTTTTCCCCTCATTTCAATGTAAAACGGTGCGTCCTGAAGCGCATGGTTTCCAATAGCTGCATGTGGTATCACCTGCGACTGAGTTTATGGCGTTTTCAGATTGTGGACAAGAGAAGCACGACGTACGCGGTACGCAAAGACAAGCACAGAAGCGTTGACTGTTGGGCCAGTTGGTGCATCGTGTAATGCCATTGAGCGGAAAAAAGGACAGAAAAAAGGACAGAAAGAAGCCATGTGGACAGGACACAGCGTCTGTCCTGTCCACATGGCTGGCTTCTTCCTGCCAATATTTCCTCTCAACGACATTACAAGACAAGTACTTTTCACTAGTGTCTTGTCGCGGCATCGTTTCACCTGCAGGCGTTGTTTTCGCAACTTTCCACCGTCTGAAAGTCGGAAGTGGCTTGCTCACATAAAAGTACTCCGCTTTTTTGTTTGGCAAAAATTAATTTGCTTCCTTCCGCAATCTGAAAAAACAAAAACAAGAAGAGATGGAAGTAGTTTAGAATGGCTGAACGGTCAGTAAATTGGTAAGGATTGATGATAATAAAATGCAGGCGTAAGATTACATGAACTGAGGAGAAGGAGTTGTTAGTTGAAGTAGTAGTAGTAGTAGTAGTAGCAGTATTAGTAGTAGTAATAGTAGTAGTAGTAGTAGTAGTAGTAGTAGTAGTAGTAGTAGTAGTAGTAGTAGTAGTAGTAGTAGTAGTAGTAGAAGTAGTAGTAGTAGTAGCGGTTTATTAAACCAAATGTGCATAGGAAGGTACAAAATTGCCGCTCGCCGCATTGTAACTGTCTAGCTCGAGTGGCTGACACCCGAACGGGGATCAGCGAATGGGAGGGGTTATGGGAGGAGGGTGGCCGTGATGGACCCATCTGGGTCCATCACACAGTCGTACAACAGTATGCAGTGAAGGCATATAGGTGACTATTATTTTACATTGCCAGCAATTTCATCTCGCTCTTGAATCTCGAACAACCATTGCTGCGTACAATGCTAGAAAATGAGCGAATACAGTTGGCGGGCGTGTGTAATTAAATGATTTGGTCTATTAGTTTCTTAATTCAGTAATACACTCCCGCTAGCAGCTCTTTTGCATAAAAACACGTGACACGCAAGGGTGACGCTCATGTGCGATGATATTGTCACATGGAACAAATAATTGTGCTGCTTGGTTCAGCTTCACATTGTTGTCAATTTTTCAAGCAGCAATTGAAGTATCCGTGTTTCACATCATGAGCGAATTTTGGCTCCGTATATTTTAGTTTTAACATGTGGGTTGCACAGTGCATGTACAGCGTAGACAGCGCCTCCTTCTTATTTTCTCCATCAAATTAAGAATTTATACTTCTTTGCTCACGCTAACTTCCAACGAAACCGCGTACTCCCAGAAAGTACCAATACAAGTTAATTAACACGAGGGACGCTCCTTTTTTAACGTGTAAACACTCCGTTAAAGGGAAAAAATTATTGACAGATTAAATTTTTTTCTGCGTTCTGCTTTATTTTCCTGATCCCCTTCACCAACGTTGCAAGGTTTTGCAGCATGAATGCAGCTTTTTGCGCACAAGACGAGGACGAAGGAGAGGAGAGGCTGAGGCACACGAGCGCAGGTCTACAAGATTCTTTTATTTTGAAGCAAGGGACCATATATATATATAGCAGAATCTGTGACACCTCACGTGTGCGCCGCCCGCAGAAAATGCCTATCTCTGCGCAAGAAGGATAGCTCCTTGCTGGAAAGGGCAATGGATGGTTTTGACACACAGGTGTCGCCACACCTGTCAGTCAATTCCGCTTCGATGATTTCCCGGTTTAACTGATCGCGATTTTTGCTGACGATTGAGCATGCACTATACACCGGTTTACACGTGACCGCATTTGTGGCGTCTGCCTGATTACGCGTACAATTTCTACAGTGGGCATCCAAAAACCCCCTCTCATTTTTATCATCATCATCATCATCAGCCTGGTTACGCCCACTGCAGGCCAAAGGCCTCTCCCATACTTCTCCGACTACCCCGGTCATGTACTAATTGTGGCCATGTCGTCCATGCAAACTTCTTAATCTCATCCCCCCACCTAACCTTCTGCCGCCCCCTGCTACGCTTCCCGTCCCTTTGAATCTAGTCCGTAACCCTTAATGACCATCGGTTATCTTCCCTCCTAATTACATGTCCTGCTCATGCCCATTTCTTTTTCTTGATTTCAACTAATATGTCATTAACTCGAGTTTGTCCCTCACCCAATCTGCTCTTTTCTTATCCCTTAACGTTACACCTATCATTCTTCTTTCCATAGCTCGTTGCGTCGTGCTCAACTTAAGTAGAACCCTTTTCGTAAGCCTCCAGGTTTCTGCCCCGTACGTGAGCACTCATTTTTATCACATTGTAGCAATGCTCCCGTAGCCTGTCATTAAGGCATCGTCCACTCTGACCAACATAGTTACAACTGTAGTTCAAAGGCAAATTATAAACTATTCCTTCTGCACATTCAACAAACTTTGACTGATGTCTCTTTTTGCAAGCAGGCTCTTTGGGGGCACACGCTCTGCACAATGATTGCAGTTTATGCGGGCGAGAATCGAGGAAGAGCGAGAAAGAAGCGCGGTGCGCGCCACCTAGCAGGGCGTAGCCCCGTAGCGAGCGCCGCACGAAGCGCACCTTACGCACCCTCTCCGATATGAAGTCAGAGCATGTAACGAGCGCGCGCGCGCAGCTGTTGCGAGCAAGCGAGAAAGCCAGCAGGTGCAGTACCGGGAGAGGAGAAGCGAGAGAAGAGAGAGTGACGTCACATTCGCTCTGCTACGCAGATGTTCAGTCTATGCCAGACAACAGTTTGCCATTAATTAGCCGGTTAAATATAATGCCACCTTTTTGTGTGTGGCGTCATTAGCGACGTCATTACTTACGCTTTCTACTTCCGGGTTTCCAGAAATTTCGTCAAAGTCGTGATCATGTCATAGGTCTCTAAAGTCTACGATTATGTACTTTGGTGTGTGATAATCAGTGATTTCTAATTCATTCTAATTGTTCCAGACACTTCCGTTACACAACTTCTAAATAAAATTATGCTCTGGTATCATATTTATAATGACACCCATGAATTTTGTACTGTACTGTTCTGTCTATTTTTGTTCTGATTTATTTTAAATTTCGCCTCTAGTCGTCTCAGGAGGTGAAACGGAAGTGCTGCGCACGAAACAAGAGTGTCACTCAATGCTCGTGCCACTAAAAAGCGGCCCTGCTTTCACCTCAAAGGGAGGTGCCCTGTGACCAATCGCGGCACGTACCGATACGGCTCATGTTGCATCGCATGCATGCGCGACTGTTGTTACGGTCGGCGTGTAGCACCCCGGGCAAAAAGGATGCTCGACCGCCATGCCTCATCCAAATGAAGAATGGATTCCTAATTTGCTACGGTTGTCTCGAGCGGTTGCCGGTCTGGCTGGCGCCCCGCGGTGCTTACAGCCCCTTTGTGTGTGCGCGACTTTAGAAGTACCCTGTCCACGAAGTGTCGAACTCTAAAGGGAGGGCCCTTTCCGCGAACCAACGACGCCTAGAAGAGAGGGGATCAGTCGCCCATCCACAATCAGTCATCCGTCCGCAACCAGACGCCATTTCCGCGAACCAACGACGCGCGAAAGAAAAGGGATCCGCCGCATCAAGGCTCCGTGGGTTGCCACCTGCGGAGTCAGGACCGTGAAAGCGCACCGAGTAGAAAGGATCCGCCGTCCATCCACAACCAGACTCGGTGCCTGTCACGTGAGGTTGACGTGAGCAAGATCCCACCTACGATTTTGTGAGCCTATTTAAAGGGCCCCGCAATGTAACTTTTCACTTCATTCTCTTCTTGTCATCTTCCACCAACCATTGAATAAACCGTGCAAGTTTCGCACTAGAACTCGTCTCGTCCCTGCCTTATCGCCATGGTATACCGGACGCTTGCAGCCCACCGACAACGCCAAGCTACCCAGTAGTAACGCCGGTCGAGCTGCGAGAACCAGGCGACGCAACAACTGTCGGCAGCAGAGGGATACGCTACCCTGGAGAACGCAACACTGTGTGCTATGTCTGGATCTGCCGCGACGTGTCTTCATTCAAACATCCTTGCACACTTCTCTACATGGCGTTTCCATCAGGCGTAGCAGCGGAACACGGTCGAATCCGATATTGCCTCGACTGACCTTTGCAATTCGATTGAAAATATCGCGAATTAGGTGCGATATTTAAGGTTTTTAAAAATAGGTCTTCATGAAAGTATCATGGCGTCCAAGTTTGCCGTTTAAACAATTGGCCACAAGGCGCTCAGGTAAACATTAATTATTTAATGTTTGCTAATTAGCCTTCAGACGCTCACGTTATCAGCGGCAAGTAGGTCGGCCTCGCCTAGAAACTCCTTTGCAAAACGCCACTTTTGTTGTGCTTATAGCTTCTCTACAAAAATATCTATATGGTGTATAACAAAAAAAAAATGCGCTGTATAACTCCATTCTGTCTAGCCAGCAATTGCCCAGCACCATTATTTGCGTCCCCCTTTTTTTTTCTGCATTCTCTTTGGTGTCCATGGCACCACAATAAACCTCTCTAATTCGTCGTTCGCATTTAGATGGAAGTGAAATGCAAAAATTATTGCGCACTTAGATTTAGCTGCACGTTAAATATTGTCTCCAATCCACGCGCTGAAGGTGGTTGGACAGCGAAGCTGTAAACAACTATAACAATTACCCATTACGATGTAGGTTGAAATTATTCACGTGGTGATATTCACATGCACTTTATCTAATTATTAATAGCCTAAGACGTTTCGACGGCCTGTGACTTAGCTTGCGCCTCTACTTCGGGCCCCTACAAACAGTACACCAGAGGGAAGAGAAATTCGCCACCCCTCGTAAGCACGCTGCTCTCCAGGAGACCTCACAATACGTGGCCTTGCCAACAAAGCAGTTGCTGGGTGGGTTCTACTTTTACATACGAAAGTGTAGTTACGTCACTAACTGCTTCGTATGTACAGTCAAGCTGCCGTCACCGCGGAAACTTGCGCAACAGTAATCTTTACCGGGAAACGTATGCGGGCATCGCTACGTGCTTCGCATTGAATGTAGGCGCAGGAGCACCTTATCATCAATTATGCATGGTTCGGATGCTTATTTTGAGCTTGTTCTTTATTGAAACGTACTTCTTAAACTAAATTACGGGGTTTTACGTGCGAAAACCGCGATCTTATTATGAGGCACGCCGTAGTAAAGAACTTCGGAAATTTGGACCACCTGGGGTTCTTTAACGTGCGCCTAAATCTAAGTACACGGGCGTTTTCGTATATTGTTCTGCATGTTGTATGCGTGATTCCAAAGAATGGTGGTGGTGGTGGTGGTGGTGGTGGTGGTGGTGAATTGTAGCAACAGGCGGGTTTAGCCTGGCGAACAAGGCCGGCAATTGCTCCGCCCGAGCGTCTCGCACAATACCGCTGAAGGGTTTCACCATATGTCCATCAAACCGGTCTCTCTTAAGAAATCGATGAGGAGACGTGAAGTTTCTTTGCGGGCTATAACTGATCCCTCGGGAAATATAAGGTGTTGCAGGCGCGCATGCGGAAGGTCCTTGTTTTGCAGATTCTTCAGGAGAGTGCCTCTTTCATCTTGGAATCGCTGGCAGGACCACAGAAAGTGCTCAATGTCTCCTGTCTCGTTGCATGCCGTACAGTTCGGAGAATCGATTCGCCCCGTTTTAAATAACCAGGCCGGTGTATTAGCAGATCCTGTCCTTATTCGATATAGAAGTGTGGCTTCCTCTCGGTGCAATCTCTTGGTTACGCAGGGCATATGCGGTGGAACCCAAAGCGACGCAAAGTGATTTCGAATGTCAGATTTTTGCACTTGATTACTCTTTGGAGCCTTGATTTTGGGAGGATGATAGAGCGCTGCGTATGCAAGCGCATCAGCTTTTTCGTTTCCTGAGATACCAATGTGGGAAGGAATCCACTGAAACTTTACTGTGAAGCCTTTGTTGTTCAGTTCTTTCACGATGGCTAGTTATTTGCGTGGGAACTTGAGGGATGGCAAACCACGGTATATTTGTTGTAATGCGGCCTTTGAGTCCGTAAGGACAACCACATTCTGCGGAGGCAAAGTCTTTAATTTGCGCAGAGCACAAGCTATTGCTACGCCTTCCACAACTGTCGACGAGGCTATACAGTCCAGACGGCCAGACCACGTATATCTTAGAGAGGGAATATATAATGCAGCTGCACAGCGGTCTTCGTCTGCCTTGACAGAGCCATCTGTGTATACTTGTAGGTGATTCGGGTAAATCGTGTTCAGGTGTTCCAGGACTAATGACTTGGTTTCTGCAGATGGAATGCAGCTCTTTGATTGCAATCGTGGTACACTTAAGTTGCATGTGATGTCCTCGAATGTCCAGGGTGGTTCTATCTTTTCCCTCTGTCTCGAGCAGCGCAATCCTAATACGCGAAGCGTGTTCAATGCTGCATAAAAATGTGAGCGCGGCCTGTTACCTATACGTCGTAAGAGGGCTCTACCGGGCGTAGACTCACTCAATCGTAGGAGCTGGATCATCAGAGCCTGGGAAGCCTGAAGTCGTAGAGGGCGTGACTCAGCTTCGTAGAGCACTTTCTTGTTTGACGCTGTCTGAGGGACTCCAAGGCAAAGCCGGATACCTTTTCTGTGGATGGCTTCTAAGCGCTCGTATTGGCTGTCTGAGGGTGACATCAGAGGTAGCTGATACAGGATTCGACTGGTAACCAACGCTGTATGTAGCCGTAGCATCGACGTCGGGTGGTTGCCCCAGCGTATGCCAGTGACTCGCTTGAGCACATGTAGCCTGGGTGACGATGACGCCACAACGTGGTCAACACCGCGGCGCCAGAGTAGCCTGTGGTCTCATGTAACGCCCAGAAATTGGACGTTGGTGACTTGTCGAATCTGGTATCCGCCCAAATTCAGCGTCAAGCGTGTAGATTTTCTTTTCACTCCAGGAAATAGTACGAATGATGATTTCTCTGCTGATAGTAATAATCCAATCGTTGCCAAGTGGCCCTGAATGGCTTTTACTGTTCCCTGGGCTATTTGTGCGAGGCGGCGATGCTGGTAGCCGGAGACCCATATGCAGATATCATCGGCATATATAGATATCTTCACTGGTGTTCGATGGTTTAGTACTCTTGGGAGGCTACTCATGGCAATGTTAAATAGTAAGGGAGATAAAACACTCCCCTGTGGCACACCGCGAAATATACGTATTTCATCGCTCAAAGTGTCGCCAAGACGAACTCTGATGCGACGATCATTGAGGAACGTATGTATGAAGTGCAAGAGATGACCCGTGACGCCTATAACTTGCAACTGGCTGATGATGGCTCTTTGAGACACGTAGTCGTAAGCCTTAGAAACATCCATGAGAACAGCAAGTGTCGACAGGCCATCCGCACTGTAATGTTCTATGTGGCTTAGCAGGTCCAGCACCTTGTCCTGAGCGCTTAGACGCTGCCGAAACCCAGTCATGCACGATGGTAGTTTTCGACCCTGCTCGACATACCAAGTGAGTCTTGTGCACGCCATCTTCTCCATTAGCTTCGCTGCACACGAGGTCAGTGATACCGGTCGTATGAGTCCAGAGCTGCAGGATTCTTTCCAGGCTTCAGAACCGGTACCATCCATGCTACCTTCCATAAATGTGGGATAGCCCCACTGGCCCAGACTTGGTTAAAGATGCCAGCAAATCACGCCGTCTCTCAACCGGTAGGTTAGTCAGCATCTGATTACTGATAAGGTCAGGTCCCACCGCACAGCGACGTCGGAGGCTGCTCATAGCTAGTTCCAGCTCTCTGAGTGTGAAAGTAGCATCCATTAGAGACGACGATAGCGGCGGGGGTGGGTTGGTTTTGCCGGCTGGCCTTCCGGAATAGCATATTTCAGCGAAGGCATTCGCAAGACAAGCGACTGTCTTGCCTAACTTCAATGCTAGGGCTTCAAATGGCTTGTTTGGTCGAAAGTTTCCAGCAAGGTTATTAACGACCCACCATATCCGTGGAACTGGCGTGCAGACCGATAGGCTTGCACAAAATGATGCCCATTGATCTCTTCTTAGTTTCCTTGTATAACGTCGAATTACTGCGTTAATCCTGTTATCTATAGTCTTCATTGGTGGGTCCCCCTTCGTCCTCATCAGCCTCCGTTCCGCTCTTCTACGGGCAGCGCATAGATTTTTGAGCTTTAGATCCGGAGCGGGGAAGTGGTCGTGTAGCTTCAGCTCAGCGGTAGCCAATCTCTTGCTACGTAGCATGTCAGCGAACAGGTCTCCAGATGATTCCCTTAGGCCGTCCGTGTACGTATCCCAATGCGTCACAGGACAGGATCTTCGGCCGTTGGTTCTATATCCAGCAATGTTAACGAAGACAGGAAAATGATCACTGCTCATTCTATCTTTACTAGTCGTTGACGATGCGAGGATGTCCGTTGAATGTAACGTCAAGTCAATGACACTGTAAGAGGCCGGTGGTCGAAAAAACGTTGACTGTTTGTCATTTGCCACGCAGAGTCCCTCGGAGTTTAAAGCACTAACAATTTGCTTTCCACGTGCATCAGTCGCCTTGTCGCCCCAGAGAGTATGGTGCGCGTTGAAGTCGCCACATATAATCCTAGGAGCTGGGCAGCGGCTGCAGAGGTCTCTTATAATTTCTCCCATCGAGACCTTCAGGCGAGAGCTCACATACACGGAGGCCACGCTGAGGCTTCGGTTCCCCAGCCGCACTTGTACAGCAGTGACTTCCAAACCACTGCTGCAAAGGTCTTGAACTGGTAAAACGTAATGTGGTATTTCACGTCTCACATATAGCATGGCGCTTCCGTTCGGAAATGTCGGAATACTTTGGTTTCCATGTGCGACATAACCAGCAATTGATCTGGAACTTGGAAGACCAGCCTCAGACAGGGCCAATATTGGCACAGGCATGTTGCGTAAGAAAAGCGACAGTTCAGGTGAATGGCACGCAAGACCCGCACAGTTCCACTGCAGAATAAGTGGCACCTGTGGACGAGATGGTGAACATTGTGTCCTGACCGCATCCATATTGCTAGGTGCTTTAAAAAGAGGCAGAGCTGAGAATCACTGACTCGAGAGCCAGGACTACTTCGAGCATTTCCTTCATCGAGCTCGCCGGCATCTTCTCTATGTGTGATCGCAAGGCCTTGAAGAGAGCACATAGCACCTGCTGACAGTCCTCCTGTGGTGTGTTTTCATCGCAACGCGATTGGGGTCGCTGCAGTACAGACACATAACTTCGCTGTTCCGGTTGTTCAGCAGTCTTCTCGTCTACGGGGCCTCTGTTCATTGATTTGACTGTTTTAGCCGGTCCGCTGCGCGATGGCACCACTGTGTCCTGGATTCCTGGAGAAGGCTTCAGGCTTGGAAAATCAGTTTCACTCTTTGAGCTCCATTTCATTTCGTCTGACCCTGTGATTTTCTGTCTTTTTCTTCGTCGTATTTTTCTCATCGTTTCCTGTTGGCCCCAGGATAAACGTTTTCTTACGCTTTATTGCCGCTGCCCGCGTAGGACACTTGCTATAACTAGCTGGATGACCACCACTACAGTTTGCACATAGAAAGTTCTCTCTGCACGCGCATGTTTTGAAATCGTGCGGTCCTCCACACCTCTCACACCGCTGCTCACCACGGCAGTACTTGGCCACATGTCCATAGCGCTGACACTTGAAACACCGAGGTGGTGTCTCAACGTAGTCAATGGTCTCGTGTCTTGTGAAGCCCAAGTTGATGTAAGCACTGTTCGCTTCGTTTTACTGAGTGCTTGTACCTCTGCCTTACGGGGGTATGAACCACTGCATTTTGGGGGTATTGATGATGATAGTTTTCTGTCGACGTTACGCCACGAAGAAATCACGGATCCTAGCCATAAACAGCTTCGCTGCAAAACCCAAAGTGGACAAAATTAAACCAGAGTCCCCCCCCTTGCGGCATGCCTCATAATTGCATAGTGGTGTTGAGGCACGTAAAACCTTATAATCTGAATTAAATTTTAATTCTTTGACATTTTTATTTCGACTATCTGACGTCTGGACCTCATGAAACTTGTCCTTCCCCGCCACTCCCCTACGTGGCTAATGCAATTCCCCTGGCCCAGCAGGGCGCTGTCACTCATCTCTCCACCTGCATTTGAACATCAGGTCTCTCACCTGAGCGTGGTCACCTCAAGAAACCCGGGGTCTTCGTGAATTCAGAACTACGCGGACTAGAGTTTCCCAGCGTCGAGAAGACGGCAAACGTGGGACGCAGCTAGGCACGGGTGGCCACTGGTGCCAATTTGCCACCGGGGGTGCAGCCAACATGCATTAATCTGGGGCCGTATACTGTAACGGTTCGCTTTGGAACCAGTTCGCTCTCACGAACGGCATTGGTCGGCGCTTGCTTGTCCTCATCCCTGGTGGGCGTGACTACAAAATTTGTTGTCGTCACACAGGTTGTCAATCATCTGGAGAGCGAACCCGTCTTCTGCGACGAGCCGAACCGCGGAGAAATGGTTCGCTTGAGGGTCGCGAGCGTGGTCTCGAGGCTTGCTAGGGAACCGTGGCCGTCTGCTAATCTTCCAATAACCGGCGCGACGAGAGAGACGCCGATAGCGGCTTCTTCGGTAGTGTTGCTGGCGAGCGTTGGCCAAAAGACAATGACGTGACGAGAGGCAACGGCGCGACGTGTTCGGCATGAGCTCAGGAGAGTTCCGAAGGCATTTTAGGCTCTCCAAAAACAGAGTGCGATAGATTTGCGACGAGCTAGAATATCGTGGACCGCAAGATTTAGTAGCGTTGACACTGCGACGCAAGTTCTGTACGTGGTACGTTTATTTTTTCTTTTCATGCAGTTCTTCCATGGCGAAATGTTCGTCCATTGCCGAAAATTGCATGAAGGGAACTGCGTACAATTCAAGATCCTTTCGTAGCTCTCTGTCACATGCAAGTGCCTCACAAGAGTATTCTCCAACATCCACTTCTTGATAGCCTTGGTTGCTGCTCTAGCCATTTGCAGGCCTTCCTCTTCGCCCGGACCCGACAACATCACGTACGCTGCTATCCGCCACCTCGACCATGAAGCACGAGCGACCCTGCTGCGTCATCTCAGCGTCTCATGGAGTGACGGAGTTGTTCTTTCTGAGTGGAAGCGTAGCCATGTTGTCCCAATCTTAAAGCACGGAAAGCCTCCTCTTGAACTGACATCATATCGACCTATTGCTCTCGCCAGCTGTGTTGGCAAGTTGATGGAAAGGATGACCCTCACGCAACTCGAGTGGTTCTTTGAACATTACAATGTTTATCCAGAGGCGATGACAGGTTTTTGACGTGGCCGTTCGTCAGTCGACAACGTCATCGATCTTGTGTCTTCGAGTCAACAAAAGAAATCATCCAAAAGCCTATCTGTAGGGCTATATTTAGATGTAAAGGGCGCTTTTGATAATGGTTCTCACCTAGCCATTCTTGACGAGGCTGTGGATGCTGCAATCGGAGGCTACACTTTTCGTTGTATTCGGAGCTCCCTGACCAAAAGGAGCTTCTTTGTATTCACCAAGGATGGTCAAACTACCGACCATTACACCACCCATGGAGTTCCACAAGGTGGCGTTTTGAGCCTGGTTTTGTTCAACCTGGCTTTGATTGGGCTGGCAGAATTCTTGCCACAGTCGGTCAGTCTGTCTATTTACGCAGATTACATCTGCATCCAGGCGTCAGGAGTAACTCGGCCGCAGGTGCGCGCAAGATTACAAAAGGCTGCAACAATGACGTCCACTTATCTTCAGACATAAGGCGTCGGAATTTCCATAGAAAAAGTGCGGGTTAGTCGCCTTCACACGAAAATAGATGACTGGATACCAGGTGTCTATTAATGGCAAGGCTACCTTGTACAAGAGAACCCATCGATTTTTAGGGATGGTTGTCGACCGCGACCTTTTCTGGAGCCCGCATGTATCCTACCTAAGGAAGAGACTCCTCTCAATCAGTCACCTTTTCAAAGCCATTGCTGGAAAAGCATGGGGACCGTCGGTGTGTTCTATGCTTCAATTGTACAAAGCGCTCTTCATGGGTTTCTCCGGGGCTGTCAAGCACCCGGAGGACAAATCTCAGAGTGCTTGAGTGCATGCAAGCTGAAGCGCTTAGAACATATCTTGGTCTACCGCGATTCGCTTCAACACCCGCGACAATTGCCATCGCCAGGGAACATCCCATCAGTACACATATCGTCACAGACAGCCTCAGAAATCATCTTTGTCACCTTTCCCGACTTCAGCCTGGACACCTTGCTTCTCTCTCGGAAAGTATACCAGATGCAACTTTTTCGGACATTGTAGCCTCATAGCTATGCTTTCTTCCGTCCGATATCACACCTGCAGCAAGAACACTGTGCTTTGCCGGCAACCATGCACAAGTACGCTTCACCGTTCCAGCAGGTAGAAAGAAGTCCGATTTGCCGACTTGTGGCCTGAAGCAAGCTGCTCTGAATCTGCGGCATGATACGTACTACAATTGAGTTCACATTTATACAGATGGCTCTTCGACTCTAGCCAGCTCTACTGGCGCGGTAGTCTTTCCGTCGATGTCAATCTGCAAGAATTGAGATCAGCCTCGTCACGTCGACAGGATCCTAACTTTCCGCCCTCTGTAGCGCAGTAATGTGCAGCAACAATCACCAACTCACTGGGCTATATTCCGTGATTCAAAGGCAGCCCTGCAATCACTCTTACCAGCTCTGCACCGTAGCCCACATGAAAAATAGGTAGCAGAGAGGTAGCACGCTACCATCAAGCGGTGGACGGAGGCCATGACATTGTATTTCAGTGGCTACCCGGACACTGCAACAATACTGGCAATGGAAGCGCCGACAAAGCTGCCCGTGAGGCACATGATGCATGTGAAAGCACCTCGATAACATTGCCGAGAACGGACGCAGCGCGGCACCTCAGCGGTCTCGCCCATATTATTAGTGTAAGGAAATGGAACACACCGGAGTTCACCAACCGGCGCCTAATGCCATAGACCCACATATGACATTGCAACTTTCACCTGTTTATACGGCGGGAAGAAACGCTACTGTGCCGCTTGCGACCAGGAGTTTCTTTCACAAACACCTACTCAGTCCTAATTGGAATGGCGGACAATCCCAATTGTAGCCTATGTGGTGTCGAAGAAACGACCAAACATCTCCTGTGTGACTGCTCTACATACGAAGACGAGAGGAGTGCCCTTCATACAGCTTTGGAGCACTTAAACGACCGTCTTTTCACAGAGCAGAAGATCTCGGGTCCGCGCCTCGTGCGTCAGCTATGTACAAGGCCACAAAGGCACTGCTGCGTTTCTTGAAATGCACCAGCCTGTTTCACCGCCTGTGACTTATTCAGTGATGAACCCTTGTGTGCGTAACAGTGCAAACTGTGAACTTCTTTCTTCCTTCTCCTATTTCAATCGCCTTTCCCCCTTCCCCAATGCAGGGTAGCCTACAGAGCTCAGTTTGGTTAACCTCCCTGCGTTTCCCTTATGACTTCTCTCTCTCTCTCTGTTTCTTTTTTCTTTCTTTTTTTTTTGCCACGGGTTGTTTTTCAGCAGTACATCTGGAATGTAGAAGCTATTGGGCTGTCGCAACCGTAAGTCGGTCGCATCATTACCGCCGTCGCTAGGGTCATTACGGTTGAGGGAAAAGAAAAAGGGGTGCGAGATTTCCCTCCATGGTGCAGGAGAAAGCCGCAGTCAAGAACGCTTCCTTGACTGCGGCAAGATTCTCGAAGTCGTGGGATGTGCGGACGGAACTCTCAGAGCAATCGTTCGCCCTAAGAAGCTCAGCCACCGCTAGACGAAATCCTATTAGAGACGCGGCCTACAGGCAGGGAACCGCTTTGATTGCTTAACGTATGGCGCACCACCTAGCGACAAAAAATAATAAAACAACGCAGATAAAATTAAACCACCTGCTGTCCGCGGCGGAAGCTCACAGTTACTGGAAATTAAATGTGGAAGTGTCGTATACAAGCCAATTTTTTTTACCAAACTAGCAACTTCCTTCAATTACTATTTCTTTTTTCCCCAAAGTAAAAACAAAAATGATGACGCGACCTTGCAGCAGAACGCCGCTCGTTCATTGATCTCCTTCACGCCGCGACGTTCCACTCTTTCTCCGAGTGACGTAACCCAGACGTAACAGCCAGAGCGAAGCGGTTTCAAAGAACCGTTACGGAATATGGCCCTTGAATAGAATATGGTGCTCGGCTAGTCGGTTCATTCTTGTGTGAAATAATAAACGCAAATTTTAGACGGGACAGTGTCCCTTGTCTGTCTGACTGTGCCATCTAAAGATTGCGCCTATCAGAGAGCAAACAACTAGCGTTGTGCTCACTGCGCATGCTCCGAACGTTACTGCATTTCGGTGGTTTACGTGCGCTATGATAACATTCGTTTTTGGCGAGTGTAACGTCCGTAACGTTTATGCACGCTAATAGCGTTGTCGAACATGGCGGCATCCATGGCTCCCGCTTCAGTGTGAATTCTCGTTCTCGCTGTCGTTAATCGCCACTAACAATTGAGATGAGTTTTCGCTTCCTCTAATTTAGCTGATACGTTAGCTATGAGCGCATAGCGCGTCCAATTTCTGAGATCGTTCCATGATTCCGGCGTCCGTAGGCTTAACGCGACGCATCCGCACAGCAGCAACAGGATGATGGCTAATGGATTGTCTTGACTAGGATACGTTTGGCACGAGGCATCGGACGGCGCCGTGTCTTCTAACGTCTGCCTTACGTTTTGCGTTCCCGTACGTTAAACTAAAAGAGCCTTCAAGGGACGCGCACCGCAACCTCCCGCAAAGGTGCTCGCATTTAAAGTACGTAAGGCGTCAAACTCTATTCTAAAACTGTCTACTATTTCATACAGTAATCGGTGGATTGTGTGACTGCTGTGCCAACGCCCACCTGCTCCTGCTTTCCCGTAGGCCGACAGATACCACTAATACAAAACCCTGTAAAGGCGTCAATTTCTATAGTCGACAGTTTTGCAAAGTTACAAATACTATAATCGAGCCTATTACGGGCCCGACTGAAGACCGAGCCCAACCCGAGTCCGACCCTAGGCACGAGCCCTGCCCGATACTGCGTGAAAACTTGCTTACCTGGCCCAAGCCCGGCCCGGCCTTTTCTTTAGCTTAAGCCCGAGCCAATGCAGTGCTCTGCTGAGTTTACAACCGATGAAGGGTGAACAGGGCATCCACGGGAACTGCCAGAAAACGTCCAGAAGATGTTGCCGAAGGGACGAAGCTTCTCCTTCAAAACTGCTACGGTGACAGGATTACAGGAGGTTTGCGAAGGGTTCGATGCGTTTTAGGGCACTCGAGAGAGTGTTGTAGGGATAAATGAGTTCGGAGCCGGAGGAATCCCTCAAGTATTTTTCTTTTCTTTATTTAAAGGGCGATGGCTTAGCATCGAGGTGACAAAATTAACCAGGCTCTATACATCACCTTAAACCGCTGGTCTCTATTGTTTCTAATGTTACACTAACGACTTAGTAAAGGTGGTGTCAAGTCCACGTAATTCAAAATAGCCTGAAACAACACTTAAACAGGAGATGGAACAAATTTGAAAGGTAATCACAAGGTTCCATTTTATTTGCGGGATGTTACAACCACATGATTGTTTCGTGCGACTCGTGTATTCTTAGAAAAACTTGAAGCGCTATAAACACACAGGACGTACAAAAGACACACATACCACGCCCTCACTC
Organism: Dermacentor andersoni; assembly: GCF_023375885.2. Taxonomy (NCBI): domain Eukaryota; kingdom Metazoa; phylum Arthropoda; class Arachnida; order Ixodida; family Ixodidae; genus Dermacentor; species Dermacentor andersoni. The sequence continues at coordinate 231,265,820 of NC_092814.1, forward strand.
ACAACTGATGTTTAATGCACGTGTGCAAGAAATACATACACAGAAAATGGACGCATCATGCATCTCAAGACGAGGTACAAAACAAGGATACATCCAAGGCACGTGTTAAGATCGATTCTTAAAACTGAATTCTCTGTCATGCAGTAATAACGGTGGTTGGCTTACACACAGTGAAGCGTTCTTGGTGATGTGACAGGCGTCCGAGATTTCTCGTGTGGTTTGGTTAGGGTGATGAAAGCAAATGACCGTGTTTTCGAAGATGGGTTTACCCAGACACGATTTATAATGTGAGGCAAGATAAGAGGATGGCGCGCCGTTTAACGAATTTCTGTACTCTCTGAGGCGTATACTGACGCATCGGCCTGTTTGGCCAACGAACATATGACCACAGCTTAGGGGAGTTTTATATACTGCTTTTGAGACCCAATCGACAAAACGACTAACGTGTTTCTGGTTGCATTTCCTATCACCCAATGGCGTAGCCTGTGCCCTTCAGTGCACAATGAAGCAAATGCGACTAAGCCTGTGTGGTGCAGAAAATGCCACCCGAATGCCATAAAGCTTTGCATATATTTTAGGACGTGTGACATTTTATTTATGTATGAAAAAACTGCCAGTTTTCCGTGTCCTTCATTTTGAACAGAAGGAAGACGCCTGTATTTTCCTTGCTTTGCAGGGCGCACGAGCTTTTCACGAGCTGATGTGATGTAAAACCCCTTAAACTTCGCAAAGTAGCGACACTCTCCTCCTCCGCCTTCACTCCTCCTCGTTCCTCCTCTCTTTCACGCTCCCCCCTCGACCGTGGCGCCGCCTACACTGCTCGAGCGTAGCAACGGCGCCAACATGCGTTCCTCGCCACTCCGTAGACGCTTGTCGTCCGTGGCGCTGATGCACGGCGCGAGGGCCCACGTGATGCTATTAGGCCAATAGCGACGCGGCGTCGGCCAGAGCGCGCGAGAAGGAGGCGGCATTCTTCAAAGCGTGGCACTACTTTACGAAGTTTAAGGCGATTTAATGTGATGAGGTTCATAGCGTAGCCTGGCGGCCTTAAGGGGAAGCTTTAGCTCGGAGGCTCCTATTTAAATATATGCGATAGGAGAAATCGTTTTTATCGGCTACCACTGCACCAAATTTAATTAGGTTTCTTGCATTTAAAAGAAAAGGTGAAAATCTATGACTGTTAGTAGCCAGTCTGTTATTTAGGCAGTCAAGATTTTCATAAAGATTGTTGAAAATTGCAAATTTTAGAAAACGAAACTATAATGTTTACAGCTCTGTAAATTAGCGATCAAAACAACATCACAATTCTGTAAATTGTATCTGATAGCACATATAAAGCGGAGAAAATTGATGCATTATATAGGGCTCTCAAATAGACCACTAATATCTAAGTAGGACGTTTCCCGTAAGATGTAAATTGATTAATCAAATTTGTCCATTTTGGATGCTCTAACGGATGCAGTTTATAGAACTGCGATATATGTTCTTAGTGCAGGGCTACAAATTTGTAAACTTCGTGCTTCCAGTTATTTGTTTTTTCAAAGTTACCAATTTTTTAAAACTCAATTTTAAACAATTCGGACCCTAAATGAAAATTCAGTTTCTATCAGTCACTAGAATTTCAAGTTATCTCTCAAATGCAACAAATTTCATTAAAATCGGCCCAGTGATTATCTTCAAAAACCGTTTCTTCATTTCACATGTATTTGAATAGGTGGCATGGGAATTGGGCCCGAGCTAAAGCTTCCTCTTAAGGCGTTCCACTTGTTGGGAATCGCAAGCGACCGCCTCACGTTTGTTTCATCCGTGGTTGGAGGCCCGACGACGTGAATGAGAGCGAGCCGGCGAACGGACGAGGGGCGCTCCGCTGGGCTGGCCGGCGCCTCGAACCACAACCTGATATGTGCAATCGGGTTTTCGGCTGACCGCCTGCGGAACGCGATTCGTCGGCGCCTCCGAGAGGGACGAAGGCGTCGGTGTGGCCAACGTAGAATTTGGATCTTGTGTTTTCTCTTCCTTTTCTTTTCCCTTCGATCTGTCTTTTGTAAAATAAACCAGTCTCGAAAGGGATCCCAGCGAGTGAAGTTGTCTCCTCCACGGCTCCTGCGCGCGTGGTCGACGGCCATCCAGCTTAGTTAACACGCAGCAAAAGTTAGGAGTCGCCCAAGCGCGACAGTAATTAAGAGTCAGCCCATCGGCGCGACTATTCATTCACACCACTTGTACTTGGAAACTAGTGCTCATATTGTGCACGAAAGTCTTACGCGCGGCCTTGGAAAATCTGAGGAAGCGCGAGGTATCAGTGCCGTGTTCTCTCAGCTAATGCTCGCGCGTAAGCAGATAAATGCGAAATGAAGTAATTTAAAGAAATGTGCAGCGCAATAGCTTTTGCACATTCCCCGAATTCCATCCTGAGTCATTGCTATCATATTTACAGACTGAGCAAGTTTTTCATCCGGTATTACACCAAATGAATTATGACGTTTGCTTGTGGGCTGAACGAAATGAGTATTTTCCAGCTTGCCCGCTTCAGCACCCTTTTAAATCGTGGAGCTTAATATAGCCACAATTAGTTACCAAATAAAAGGTAAAAAAAGCATTTTTAAACTACAAGTAACGCTAAGTGTGAATCATTACATCATAAACTATCTGTTACCTGCTTTTCTTTCTTCCGCATCGCTTCAGAAGTTAACTGGTATGGGGGGACCCGGATAAACTTGGTTGCCACGCAATAAATACGGATGCGGGCGGTTCTGGCCTATCGCTACATTTTATCGTTCAAAGAACAAAAGGCCTTGGATATGAAAGAAAATAAATAAAATAATACATCGCGCGTATTACAAAAACCCATGTTGGTGTCTTCACGCACCGATATGCAGTCTAATTGTTCTTAAGTAATTTCTCTAGTATAAGAGTAAATTGCGTTCAGGAGCAAGTGAAAATTACTTGCAACTTAAATCACGCCACTTTACGCAAAAAAAAAAAAGACATCTTTGCAAGCGTCTTAACAACCAACGGCTTTATATATATATATATATATATCCGTCGTTATTAAGCGCTTTGGTTATATCGAAAGCCCCCACACTACGTACTGCAGGCAATTCTCCTGTAACATATCGGCAGGCTACTAAACGAGCGGCGCAACTGGTAAATGCAGCCATCTGATCTAATGCTCTTATAAATTTGCCTCTTTATGGGAGTATACGTGTCGGCTTAGTTCGACATTCGTCTTTCTTCCTTATTTTCATTAGTTGTTCAGTCGGCCTTATAATGACGGTTTTCACTAGTACGCTGGGATAAGTGTGTGTCAAGCCTCATCGCCGTCATGTTGCCGCGAAGGCGACAACGCTGCCCTTTTTTTTTTTGCCGCTCCGATGGTCGCGCAACCCAAAGCGGGCACTCCATCGTAAAGCTTGCTCGAAGAGCAAAAAAGATGGGGCGTTAACAGCTCGGCACGACAACTTAAGTACCGCTCCTAAAATGGCGGGTAAAATGCGAAGAGCGGGCAGAAGCAGCAAATTCGATTTGCCCTCAGCGAGGCTCACGAGCTTTCGGACACACACGAGGATGTCCCTTAAGTGGCGATCCTCGGAAGCCAGGGCCCGCTCTCGGCCGTCCACCGACAAGCTTCTGCGCTCACTGACTTCTGCTCCGCTTCGCTCCATATCGTCGTGGTGCGAAAGGAGACCTTTTTACACGCGGGACCATTTCACCATAGAGACGCCATTTCCGACTCCCGATAGGCCACGTTGTGGAGCATCGGGCCTCGCTCTGCGTCCGATATATATATATATATATATATATATATATATATATATATATATATATATATATATATATATATATATATATATATATATATATATATGATGTTACTAGGGAAAGCAAATGGCAAGTTATTGGTACTTTTATATATAGTTTAAGTGTAGAAGTGCTAAATTAAAGTGAACTGAAGAAGAGAGGAGAGGAACGGCAAAAAGGTCGAGCGTCCGGATTGCTACTTTACACTAGAGATAAGGGAAAGGGGAACATAAAGAGAAAAAGAGGGAGAGAGTGAGCACTGAGTGCACGTGGGAGGAAGCACAGGGACACTATAAGCGGTCTCTTAAGACGGTGCGCTTCAAGTAGTGTACGCTAGTGCACGAATCGCTTTTTTGTTCCAGTGACCGGTGTGGCCACCGTCCGCGTATCTTTGACTCAGAGAACGGTCTCGAATCCAGTCGGTTTGAAGCTATCCTGAGAGAGACGGCGTTGGTGGACGAAAAAACAACTTGCTACCGCTGGGAGCCGAGCCCACAACCTTTACATTACGCGTGTGATGCGCTACCAATCCTGCTGCGGCGGCGGCTGCTCCAGCGCGCACATTCTTGGGCATTTATGTGTGTGTAATGACCGTAATGACCCTGGAAGTGGGAAGCAGCGCCACTCAGGCCAACGCGGTGGATGTGGAACATCCTTTAGACCGATGGCGCCATGGACATCCAGCGCATCTCCTTGCAGATTGCACTAAACCGGCTAGGCTCTAGTAGAACATTTTCTGAAACGAAAATTGTTGGAGCCTGGCCACATCCCTCGCTGGAAGAAAACGATATTCGTGCACTTGTGCAGCACTTGAAGGTCACCGGCCTGAGAGACCGCTTATAGTGCTTCAGTGCATCCGCCCACGTGCATTCAGCGCTCTCTCTCACTCTTTCCCTCTTCCTACTCGCCCTTTCCCTTGCCCCCAGTGTAGGGTAGCAAACAGGACGCTCGTTTAGTTAAGCCCCTCACCTTTCCTCTCCTTGCTTTCAATATCTCTCTTTTGCGCGAACTTTTGAGGTGCAGCTTGGTATGTACTTTTTCAGCCTATGTTCCCTAAACAACAAAATTCTGTTTAATATTTACCTTATTTTTAATATGCTTCAGAATTTACGCTGTCTATTTCAGAAACGTGAGAGTCTGCATAGTATAAACGAGAGAAAATTCCGGCTCTCCTTAAGTGCTAACTTTGTTTACCTCTAAAGTAAATTATGCAACAAAACTAAAATCCCATAGGGGACCTGTATCGTGCTTTGAGCTTGATCAGAGATAGAGAAAAAGAGAATATCAGAAAGGAAACTGCGTTTTAGAAGGCAGGACATGGCGAAGACTTCCTCTTGTTTGAAGTTGTCGAGCGTGATATCGATTAACTACACCTTGTAATTTTTTTTTTACTTGGCGTTTGCACTGAGCTCGCGAACCAAGTTTTCAGTTCTCAGATGCTCTTGCTTGGTTGTCGTATTGTCACGTTTGGAATTTCTTTCTCTGTGTTTTCAAAATTTCCGTTCGCCATTCCATTCTTCAACGCCGTTAGCTTCTCGTACGAAGCCTGTTCAAGTCACTTTCGTATGCGTGAAAACAATGCCATACTTAAAGCCATCGACAATCACTGGGACGATATCTCCTTACATTATTCATCTAACTTAAACGTTCTCGCACAAAGTCTAATGTTGTACGTCGCCTCTAATTCAAGTTAGTCATCGTTCTCGCTTTTTACTCACATAACGCAGTCTACCCTCCTCTGTTTTGTGAAAATTCAAATACCTTTTTACTGCACCTTAGTCGGTCTGCGTTCTTTCATTTTCTGTTCTTTTTTCACCCAGCGACTATCCATTCTCAAGGATTCTGTTCATTTCTATTATCCTCGCGGAGTCGCAAGAGGCCTATAGCAGCAGCCGAGCATCACAATTCCTTCCTTGGTCCTCCTGAAAATGATGCAGCTCTTGGTGTTCCGCGATGTGCTGGTTGGTTAATCAAGTTACATACATAGAGCGCATACAATGCAGTCTTTCAATGAGATTGCTTACGCCACTTATCCTTAGGCACCAAATATCTTGCGCACGAAGTTTACTTAATCCTGCGCACTTGCGACACTTGTAGCGGGTCGTTGCTAAAGTATGCTTTGCGTCATAACATTCACTGCTAACTAGTGAAATAAAATGCTGACAGCAAACAAGGAAAACAACACATTTTTTTTTTTGTGCTTTGCTTTGTGAATATCGGGTTCATGTGTGCTAAGTTATTGTGACGTCTTTCTTATTGCATACTAAGTTATCGGGATCAATAAGGTGGCTGCAGTGTATGCCTTATAAGCCATAATAAGAAAATTCTGGAACACCATTAAAAGAAAAGTGATTCTGGAAGTTGGTCGCAGCAAGCAAAAACATGTTCGTCGCTACCATAAAAATGAAGGGAACCGCACTTGCAGCCTGCACAGTCAGCTGCCCACTTGACTCTGCATATACCAGAAGCGAAATCAAAATTTACGACGCAAAGTTGCCACTGCTTGATGTCAGTTCGCCTTTGCCGTACCATGAATGTTTATTGCACAGATGAGTGTCAACGCTCAACAGTGAGCAAAAGTCTTGTGTCATGATGTCGCGGCGCCTTCAGGATATCGGGGCACTACTGCGGCATAGTTTTGGTCTCCGATGAGACCTCTAAGGCAGATTCGTTCTTTTCTTCTTTTCACTTTTTAGCACAGTTAGATGAATTGCAGTGCGGGAACCTATTTCATTGCATCGGCTTCCAGCCAGATCTCGAAAAACTTGTTCTGTATATCCAAAGTCAAGATGTAGGCCGACAGATGGAAACACACTGCGCGATAGAAGTTTGATGAGCTAAGGTCACAGACCTTACCTGTCTCGGGACGCAGGTACATTTGCCTCGAAAGCAAATTGTCGGCTCGCTTAGCAATTGACCGCCCTTCAATAAAGCCCGGCGAGCCTGGTGACGACGTGCGCGCTCCCGCAGTGCTCTTCTCGCGGGAGCGGTTCCCGGTGACGGTGCAGCCGAGCGAGGCCTCTGAGAGACTGGGGCTGCGCGGCGAGTACCAGCTGGTGATTCTGGGCCACAGCGTCGGATTGCTGCGGCCGGGCGCTGCGGAGCCCTTCCTCGTGTGGCCCGTCACCTGCATCCGTCAGTACAGGCACGAGCTGTTGCTCCAGCCAGGACAGGGGCCGCAGCATGCAGCGTCATGCGCCAAGGCCGCCGCTGCCCGAGGGGCGGCCACCTTGGTCACCATCGAAGTCGGCCGGTGAGTACGCCTCCCTTTTACCACGCGAAAAAGTCGCCTAAAGGGGCATTCTTAACCATCGTCTTCCACTGCCACTCGCCAGACTGCTGGTCTCCTGTAGCGCGTGAGAGACGTTGAAAATCAGATACTGCATACCTCCGGCTGCCGACACCTCAACCATCTCGCATCAGTGTGGACGCCTGACCTTATAATAATTTTAGTATTCTAGAAAATGTTCGCTAAGATAACTTGGCATATACAGAAGGCAATATACTTGATTTCAACCAGCCCAGAGAAAAGGTTAGCTCTAGAAACGAATATTGCACAGCGGAGCGAAGCCATGCTATCAGTCAGGTAACTGAAACGTCTGCGAAATGTGAGCGACCACTCTATACGTATGGCTGACTTTCATGGATTACAAAACGTTCTTCGCTTTTCAGTTAAAGATACCAGCACTCGTGCGGGCATGCATCGCATAGTCAAGGAGTAAATGAAACGTACGTCAGCATATTAGAATTTATCTGCGGAGATTTAACAGCTACCATAATTCTTCTTTAGAGCAGCAAAGAAGTCGCCGGACGCCACTCCCTTTTTTGAACACTTTAGACCAATTACTGCGAACATCGCTTATGAGCCCGCGATCACTGGGTAGGTTTAGAGAATGGGATGTCATCTCGAGAAGAACCCTCCGCTGCTCTTGAGCAATGTTGAGAGAACTCAAATGCCACCGAAAGAGCTCCCGAAAACTCTGCAACAGGCTCCACTGCAATCGCAAGAAGCATGCAGCCTCCAAACAGCAGCAGCTGACGTGCACTATCCCCAGCGCCGTACATTGGCAAGGAGGATGTGTAAGGCGTCCTCCGGATAGCGACCCTCCGCAAGATGACCTCTGCTAGGCTGTTCGCCTTAGCGCCTGACGCCATTATCTCTCTATCTGTCTGCCCTTCCCTCCTTATTTTTTCTCCTTCTTTTTACTTGTTTTTGTGCATCACATTCGCTTCACGAGCCCCTGAACAACGCAGAAAGTATGTATACAGCGCAATGTAAACTCCTGCGGACCGAAAGAGGAGCGCACCTCCGTGCACGCTCACCGACTGTCTGCACTCGGTCCCGGTCAACGCTGCGACGTAATTCGCCAGGTGAGCCCGACGGAAAACCTCCAGCGTTCGCCAGTGCCTAATGCAGCAAGTATATTACCAGTTGACTCACGCAGAATGGTCGTGGCATGCATGGAAATGATCGGACGTGCATTTATCAATTGCTGCGGTGCAGTATTCTACTTGGATATACGTATATACAACGCACCCTCAAGAAGTATCTTCCAACTCTGCACGGAATTTGTTTTTTGCCGGTAGAAAACCCTGGTGGTGTACCATACAACATGGTCATAGTCGTCCTGAGCCTCAGAGCATTTGGAAACAGAGAACGATTCTTAAGCATTCCGGTACCAATACCTGGCCTATTATGGAAAACTTTATGAAATATATTTTTTATCTCCATCAGTTGCGTAGCACACTACTTTTACGACACCCTCTGTGGATCAAGATGTTGGGTGGACTGGCTGACTGGCTGGTGGGAAAAACACCAGCCTACGTCGCCCCAGATCCCAACGTCAGACTCAATGGAATCGATATCCCTCAAGTTGGCTCCCTCCGCGTCCTTGGCCTCACAATACGTAAAGACCGTTCTGGCACAGCTACACTTCCGAAGCTTCAGAAGACCCTAAAACAAGTAACTTATCTCATTCGGCGTATAACCACCCAAAGAAGAGGACTTAAAGAGCAAGAAACCGTCCAATTAATCCAAGCACTCCTTATAAGCCGGATCACATGTGGCACCCCGTATCTACTCCTCAATAAAGCTGAAATTGAAAAACTAAACATCGTCATCAGAAAAGCAATCAAGAGCGCACTAGGACTTCCCTGTACGACCTTAACCACGACACTCCTCAAACTTGGCCTCCATAACACCTGGGAAGAAATAAACGAAGCGCACAGAGCCAGCCAGCTGGAACGCCTTAAGCTGACTCAAACAGACAAAGCAGTACTTCGCAAACTCGCACACAGCGAAAATTTCATAGCAGACTCAGACGGGAAGGTTCGATTGCCGCCCCGTGACTCTATCTCAGTCACTCCAATGCCTCGCAATATGCATGCAACATACCACAAAGACAGAAGACAAGCAAGAGTTAGAGCACTCAGCAAGAAATACTCAAACAACCCCAACACGAGATAGATACCCAGGTAGAAGAGCATATGCAATTACCGTGACCAACAACCAAGGGAATGAGCTAGTCGCTGCCACCATACCGGCCAGAAATCCAGAAACGGCGGAGGAAGTGGCCATCGTCCTCGGCATCGCCACATGCAAAGACACAGCAATCATCTTGAGCGACTCGCAAACGCATTGTAGAAACCTACGAAAAGTCCGAATTTCTGCCGCAGCAGTGAAGGTTCTAAAATAAATAACAAGACACCAAGAACTACCCGAAACCTGCGTCGCATGGACCCTAGGCCACGAACACCTGGCAGGAAACGAAGCAGCACATGCTGTCGCCCGAGAGCATACCAGCCGGGATTTCCTGCCTCACGGTCTCCGGAAAGCGACGAGGGTGGAGGGTGGAGGACATTCCCATCAACTACGCCGTAATATTGCAACATTGCCGACTGGAAAGAAGGCAATATCCTCTACCACATCCAAAATTAAGCTAGGAAGAAGCCACCGCCCTCCGCACTCCACAAACGAATACGTATGTTCATGGAATTATCATGCACCGGATGCACCCCACCAAATTGTCATACCTATGCCGATATTGTGATGTACCAGACACCTTCCAACACATGGTGTTGGTGTGCCCACACCGCGAGCAAAACAGTCAGGATGATGCCTCAGAACCGCTACAAGTGATCGAAGAAACGTGGGAGGCAATGTTAAAGGCACAGAGCCCGGAAGATCAGCGAAGTCTGGTGGACCGGGCCCGGGCCCGGGCTGCGGCATTAGCCAACGGCTCTCTGGACTAAGAGAGCAGCCCACCTAGGGCACAGAAAGAACACTTTCTCGCTGTTTCTCACAATAAACGTTCATTCCTCCTCCTCCTATATATACTGACCACAGTGTGGCTTCTGTGACTTTTCTCATTGTATATGCAATAATGCTATGGTTGAAACAGGCCATAAAAAAGCGAACGAATGGCCATGGGGTAGCGACCAGAGTTATTTGCTTGAGAACTCACGATCGTTTATTCGATCCCAGGTTGGATGCATTTCTTTTTCTTTTCACATCACCTTAATCGGGACGAACGAATGCACAAACTTCCGGTTTCGAAACTCGTGACTGCTGTTCATAGTAAACTACCCATTAAGAAGATGTCAAGCAACGAGTGTCCTCCGTAATCTATGACGTTCATCCACCCGACACTTCATCTCGAGCCAAGAAAGCGCTTGGCAGGAGCAACACTCTTCTGAAGGGGTCACTGCACTTTGGTGTGACTCCATTGCAATTCCTGATCGAAAATGCTTTAAGCATGCACTCTTAGCGTCTGAACGAAACCGCTCGGGGGAAGGCATATTTCTCCTCATGTAGCACGTCGGGGTAGGGATCACTGAGAAGCGGCATTGAATCGATCCAAATGTGTCGACTTTAGTGAAGGCGCGTTGATGGGCTCTCTTCGCGAAGGCAGGGAAGAGCTCTGAGTCACGGAATGTTTGGAAAAACAGAGAGCAGTCTCTCAAATAGCTTTAATGTATACTTGCAAAAGGTATGTAACATGCAAGAGTGGGGTAAATTAGGGGGAAGCATCAGTGACTAATATCTCAGCAATGTGTTATTTGGAGATCACATTGCCCTGTTCAGCAGCGCTGGAGATGGCACATGATAATTGATTAAGGTTTCCAACTGGCAAAGTTTAAGGGTGGCTTTGAGAATTAATGTGCAAAAGAACAAGGTAAAATTCAGTAACCTGGTACGGGAACAATGGTTTTTGACTGTAGCCAGCCTTTTGAGTCCGTGTATGGGTACGTTTACCTAGGCCAAGTGCTCACATCACTCCCAAGTTATGGACGACGACTTAGGGATATATTTCAAAATAAAAGCATATAATCACTGCATTTTACCAGTACCAAACTGTGGGGCTGAAACAAGCATAATAAAATACAGAGAGACTCAAGTAGGCGTTATCGACAGTGAAATCAGCCAGCGAAATGGTTCAGAATGCATTTTAGCGTCGCGCACCAACTAGCCCAGTACTCCATGTTAAGTTGTAGTGGAAAATGATAGGTGTAACATTAACAGGCAGATAGACAGTAGTATGAATACGAGCGCAAATTGGTGCATCTGTTGTTACATGTGGAGATTCAAAGGAACAAGCGGAGCGGGGCTGGTCATGTAATGCGGAGAGCAGAGTACCGGTGCTTTATTGCAACAGCAGTATGGATGCCAAAGGAACGGACACGCAGTCGTCGAGGGCAGAGGATTAGGTGGCGGGATGCGAGCAGGAAAAACACAATACAGGGCCGGGTAATTGGAGATCGCTGTGAGCGACTTTCGTCTTGAAGACGAAGCGTGTGCCATATCGACTACAGCCGCACGCCTGTACGGCTTCCCGGCGTCACCGATAAACCGCGACCAAGGCGGCCAGTGCCTCGCCAGCAGGGAAGCACGAAAGATGGCATCGCACTTGTGTGTTTCTTTCTGCTTTTCTTTGCACCAGCTTTCCTTTTAGCTTGTTTGTTTTGGATATGTTTCGCCGGGCAACACATGCAGATGTAGAGCCCGTTTTTATTTTCTTCTTTTTTGACAGTCTTAAAATTCAGGACTGAAAGTGCACTTAAGTTAAATGAGAAAGTATATACAGCTATTACTGGCTTATCGTTTTGCCCCTACACGCACTTCATGGAGTACTTGATGTGTTCAGGTAGCCCGTCCTCACTGTTATGCTTTCTCACATTTAGTGAACATGCACGAACGCTTCTTCCCCCCTCTTTATCCGCCCTTCTCGTTTCCTCTTTTTGTCTGGACAAAGGAACAACGCTGAGGTATGTGTATTTCTAGCGCTTTCACAAGCAGGCCGAAGAAGACAACGCTTTTACTTTAACTGACCTCGTCGTTTTGCTTTGTTTCGTTTCTTCCATTCTCTCTGCTCTATGTCGGTCTTTAAAGAAAATATCGACGAGAGGCACGCAAACAGAGGTGGCTGCAAACACCCGCATAAATTAATTTCCACTAGATGAGCAGTGCGTGCTTCCTCTTTACTAAGCACTGCCATGTAAACAAAGGGTGCGAATGGGAAGAAATGGAGAAAAAAAGAGTGCCGTCTAGCGCACCGGCTAGGAAAAACACAAACTGCTTTGAATGAAGCAAATACGGTGCCTCCACGTCCCCCACTCCGCGGCTCAGATTTCCTACTTCCGGTACCCGCATGTTTGTTTGTACGCGGATAGGCTCAAACACCCGCACACGGGCCGTCCGGGCGATCACGTCAGAGGCGGCACTCGTAGCCTTTTCGCGAGCGCGCGCGTGCGTGCGCGGGAACTACACATACGCGGTGGCCGCATTCAGGGAGGGAAGGGGCGGCCGTCTTCAGTGGATAAGGAGGCCGCCCAGTCTCGGGGAGCCACCGTGGGTGCGCGCGCGCGTCAAGGATTCCCGGATCGGTGCGCGCGGCCCATGCTGCGGCGCGCTTCATTATCAACATGAGCTACGCGTTGGACCGTGAGATGGCGAGCGAAGAAGACGGAACAGAGACAAAAAAAGGATCAAAGAGCAGGAAGTAGTAAACGTCATCCGGCTGCCCCCGAAGAGATCCAACAGCGTGTTCCCGAAGCATCCTCGCCATGCCCCGGATTGAGGAGCGGACGCTGTTTTCCATGGGAGGAGAGGCTTATAGGTTAGGCTTAACGAAAGAGACTGGAAAGCTTTCACTGACATATGGTGGCCGCTTTCACCGACAGCTTCAATAACAGCAACCGCAGCAGCAGCACAACAACAGCAACAACAACAACAACAACAACAACAACAATAATAATAATAATAATAATAATAATAAAGATTTACCGTGCTCAGGATCAACTAGTAGGTCTGAGCGCTGGAACATGCATATATAAAAAAAAGAAAAGAAAAATACAGAGCAAGGGAATATAAGTAAAAAAATAAAATGAATAAAAATATCAATCTTGAAAAGAAGAGTGTACATACAGCGAGGCGCAAGTTCAATAAAAAATAAAAAGGAGGAGAAGGGCAGTTGAACAATAGGTGAAACTCTGACACAACACAAAGCTCGGAAAAGAACGATGACAGTATGAAAGATATCGAGATCGTGAAAATAAGCGTTTTAAAGACTCTATTCTGCGGACGGTCGAGTGCTGGTTATCACTGGCAGGAACGTGGAAAGGTCTATGTTCTCTGGTGACATTGCGTGGAATATGAAACATGATACAACTGAGGAGTTCAGGGCAGGTGAGGGTATCGTGAAGGAGTTTGAAAAGAAACAGAAGGTTAGCGCGATTGCGTTGGCAACGAAGCAAGGGCAATGGCAATAATCCAACATTTCTAGAAGGTGCAGTGCCCGTCTTAGCAAAGCGGTAACGATGCATGCTTAGAACCGTTTTCTTGAGCCCATCTATAATGGCACTTTTGGATCTAGAAATGCCATTCCAGGCGGCCGACGCATATTCGAGTTGAGGACGACAGACAGTTGTGCACAACTTGCGGAACGGTGTAGGAGAACTGAATTCCCTCGATAGTCTGCAAACAGTGCTAAGAGAGCGCGTATCCCGTATTGCAACGCGTTTAGTGTGAGCTGAAAAGTGTAAGGTTGTATCAAAAAGTACACCGAGATCATTGATCTCACAAACCTTACACAATGGTACAGAATCTAAAGAATACGAAAAACAAATGGTGGCTGTTTTGCATGTGGAAGTCGTGGCTTTGGTCTTAGCACCATTCAAGGTGAGGTTATTATATCTGCACTATTTAGAAAAAGAAAACAGGTAAGGCTGCAAGATGCGACAATCGTCAACAGTATGAATTTCCTTAAAAAACTTTGTCATCGGCATATAAGAGGAATGAAGAATTCCGAATAGCGGAAAGAACGTCAATAATAAATAAAGAAAGGGTGCTCCTAATACTGATTGATCCTTGAGGGACGCCGCTAGTTGCCATATATATAGAAGATGTTTGGTCATTGACGTTAACATAACACGATCTATCAAGAAGATAATTGCGCAAGACACTGACAATTGACGAGTCAACACCAAAGTGCGTAAGCTTGATCAGAAGAAGTGAGTGGCTGACCACATCAAAAACTTTGCTGAGGTCACAATAAATGGTCTCAACTTGCCCCCTCTGAAGTACCGGCGCGGAGATCTGTTTCATGAAACTTGGGAGATTTATGATAGTGGAGCGGCCGGTGAGAAATCCATGCTGATTCGGAATCAATGAATTCTTCACAGTAAAAGACAATACGTTGTGAAGAGCGAGCTCGAGAATCTTAGACGGGGCACAGAGAAGAGAAATCGGGCGATAGTTCGAGTCATCAGTTTTACAGCCAGACTTAAATACAGGAAAAACACGAGCAGCTTTGCACATGTGAGGGAAAGTGGAAGTATTCAAAAAGTTGTTAAATATAGATGTCAGTACTGCGGCGAGTATACTGCAGTAAACTTTTAGAATTGCGGAGGGGATGCCATCGGGGCCGCAGGATAGGGAAGGCTTCAAGCGCTTAAGGCATTCGCTGACGAGCTTTTCATCAAATAACACAGCACTAGGAACCGTCGTGTGCTGCTGAATGACACCAGCGTTGAAACCTGAAGTCTTATGAGAAATGAGTAGCTAAAGAATACGCGACTGCTTGGATTTCTACTTCCCCAGAGTCGATCAGGCAAAAATACTCTTCACGTTTACTAGAGCGCTTGCCGATATACTTCCCTAGTTCCGCTGGCCGGCCGGAGGCGCTCTTTTCCAAGAATACACTATACGAGTCCTGATCTCGCTTACAGAGGCGTTTGCAGAGACCCCAAAGAAAGCTCAACTTTTCTCTCCACTTGTTAGGCACAGGACTTCTATATTTACGGTGCTTAAGGGCAGTTATAATTTCAGATGAGAACCAGTGAGCATACTTAGAGCGTTTAGGACTGTACTGTGGAATGTATTTGTCCATGCCGCTCAAAACAAACTTGGTAAACTACTTGTCAACGACTTCTACTTGGTCATCAACACTGGTTTCGTCTGTGACCAGTGAACAACCGATGGTGGACAAGAAATCATATAAACCAACATGATACCCAGGCTTGAAAACAAAGAGAGATGATTCATTAATGCCACTGTCGGTGCTCTGCCTAAGGGCTTACAAAGAGGCAGTTATCTTTAGTGACGGGTGAAACTCATCAGGATACACAAGGGAAACGTGCGAACGAGAGACATCTATGACTAGAGAATTCAAGAAGCAAAGGTCTAAGACGTTGCCACAGGTATTGACGATCTTGTTGTGCTTCTGAAGGGAACAGAAGTGCAGAAAGTCCAACAGCAATCTGCATTTGTTCTCTATGTAATGATTGTAATGTGAATGTCTAACGCGTGTTCCAATCAATTCCAGGCGTATTAAAATGACTAAGGAGGATAACTCTGTGCTTTCCGTGGGAAGATATTACACTTTAAATAGAAGATACGACCTCATCAAACAAGACAGGGGACATATTAGGTGGTACATAGAAAGATCCAAATAATAATTTTCCACAGCGTGCTAGGCAGACTTCTATCCAAACATACTCCTGTACACTTTCTATACACATCATTGCGCCGAACACATCTTACTGAACGGTCAACAGCAATCAGTACGCCACCACCTTTTTGTTTAGATCCACTGAAGTCCCGGCCCTGCGGTAGACGCCGTAGTGTGGTCGAAAAATGTCGGAAGAGGAAATTTCACTGCAGAGCCAAGTTTCCGAAATAACAGAAATGGAAAAAGAAGACGAAATGACACTGCAGAAAAATTCGCCTGCTTTGATGCGAAGTCTACGAGTGCTTTGGTAAAACATGTCCAAATTACACACCACATTGGTCCTTAGGGGTTATCTCAGAAGCATCAAGTATGTCGCCGTGTAGCACCTAACGGAACGGCTTGAAAGGCATCCCATTGGCCATATTGACGGGTCATTCAGGCGCTTAAATGCTTCATCATCGACGACTTCATCGGCGCAGACGAGGAACGAGGCATACGAATCATGCTTCGTCTTGAGGCATTCGCAGGCAATGGGGGCTGCTCCGACGTCTGAGAGGTGCGCAGTCAGATCAGTAGACGACGTTTCATGAGAGAGCCTGAACACAAAAATGGCTTTCGATCGCGGGGCGCTTCGAAGTTAACTACCGATATTCCCTTGATCTCCCGAGCACCAAGGCTGGTAGCCCGACGTTCACTCCGTGTTGCCCTGGAGAGTTGGTCAATGGCAGAAGCCATCGGTGAAGCAGTCCGGGCGGTCGCAGCATACGTTGCATTGGACGGTTGGACCGGCAGCGCAGCAGCAGAAAGAGGCGAAGAGGGCTTGCGCTCAGCGCCCAGCCCATCATGCGGGAACGTGCCTCAACCTGATCAACCGAGCTAGAAGGGCAGCTAAGGCCGCTGGACTTCTGGACTGAGGGGACTACCCACTGCACAGCGGAAGAACTACCTACGCTCGTGTGTCTTTTCTATAAACTTTTCTCTCTCTATCTCTCTCCCGACCCGCAGCGCAACTGAAGCCTCGGCCTGCTGTGCGGATGCCAGCGCGTTTGATCTGCACAGACGCTCGTTGTCACTCCGCAGCCGCGCCACTTCATCGCTGAGGAAGATTATTCCCTCGAGCGCCTGAAGGAGAAGTCCACGGAGGGCAGCCATGTCACAGACCGCCTCGAAACCGGGCCCAGCGAAGCGAGCGCCCTGTGGTGGGGTCTCCGATGGGGAAGTAGCGTGCATGTTGGCATCGCTAAGCCTGATCGCTGGAATGTTGGCGTTCTGGCACAGGATGTGAACGCACTCTCACCGGGCTTCACAAGCTCGAAGTCCTCGTAGGGCCATGCAATACACTTCATGTGTGGACGCTTTTTGCAGGAAATACAGCGATGAAATTGCTCTTTGCCGTAGAAATTTAGGCTAGGAGCACAGAATAAAAACGTCCGTACTAGGCGCCATCTTGGGAAGAAGAAATAATAATAATAATAATAATAATAATAATAATAATAATAATAATAATAATAATAATAATAATAATAATAATAATAATAATTATTATTATTATTATTATTATTATTATTATTATTAATATGAAGGAACAGATGGCGCCAATGGAACTACGCTTAGTAAGAACATAAAGAAACAAAAAGGTGAAAGCTTGGTGATTTAGATCACGCGGCGGTGCGTACACGTGGAGGGTACTTACAAATGCTCACGCGTAACTATAGCGCTGTCTCTCATTCGGCGCAGCAGAACGTGCGTGACATTTACACATATACACACGGCACGCCCTGGTATAGGGTTTCAGTTATAAGAATACAATTTTGTGCAAGTGACCAACAGCCGATACTTACGGAAATATTCTGTACATTTGGCGTGAATTTTCTCGCTCTGCCACGCCGAGGGATATGCCGCGACCCTCACGATCACTGTTAAGACTCAGAGAGAGAGTGAAATTTATTGAGAACCAGCAGTTTAGTCCGCTGGGCCTCCCACGATGGGACCTCGAGGTCTTACCTCTTCGCCGCTTCGTAGGCCTGCTGGGTAGCCCAGAGTTCGTCGTCGAGATGGGAGCTGTGCTGGGCGGCGTGCCATCTCGACGACAGGGTCATGGGATTAAGGTCTGGGTATTGATGTTTGCACCCCCATAGCATGTGGGGGAGTGTTGCTGATTTAGTTTTACAGATCTTGCACGTGTGGCTTGGGTAGATGTCGGGGTAGATGATGTGATAGCCTGTGAGGGAGGGGTATGTATTGTTCTGTAACAGGCGAAGGGTGGTTGCCTGTGCTCTGTTTAACCTACGGTGAGGGATGGGGAATGTTCTTTCTAGGTAAAATGACTTCACAAGGTCGTTGTATCTTGCAAGGCGGTCGCGTCCTGCGGGCGCACCTGCACCGTCTCCGGCACGGTGCCGGCGGACAACGCCGGGGTGTGCTGGGATCCAGACTCAGAAAGTCGAAATTTCCGCCGTGACGCAAGCAATGACATCGTTAGCTGTGTACGACCAATCGATGAGGCGACGCACTTCACAGTTTCATCGCTAAGGAATAAATTAAAAGCAGAGGCCTGAACTGTTTTACGGGTTTGACTAAACCCACGCCGAAGTATAAGTTAAAGGGGCAGTTGAACGAGTCGGTCAGTCGTCTCACTTCACAATCGTCAGTCGACTACACTTGAAGAAAGTGGGAAACGAAATGGCGTGCACATGAAAGTGCAAGTTACCGCAGACTCCTTTATTTATTGATGGAACAGTATCAAAAGAAATGCTGACAGCCGTTTTCAGGTCGTGCAGAAAAACGAACACACTGAAGTTATTTGTTTGAAAGTTGATATGAAGGCGCGCACACGGCGAACAACTGCTGCAGCTCAGTGTAGCCGACGGGGTTGCGTCGAATGGAAAGGTCCGGAGAATGGAGCAACTGTTAAACTATTAAAGTGTGCCGAACGCCGGGCGCGATTTAAAAATGAATAGCGCAGATGATGTCTGAAGAGACAAACGCCGTATTGGTGCCATGCATCATTGTTAGGGCGCGCCACTTTATCCGGAGGCTTCAAGTCAAGAAGACCTAATGCAATATTTGGTGAAGACACTCGCTCATCGAAGACGGCATAATAAATGGATTACCTTGTCTTACAGCTCCCTACCTTATTCAGCAACATGTATTTTTATAATGGGCAGATCGATGAGAGCTGTCCAGTACGGCTAAAACAAGAACTTCGGAGGTTTCGCAGGTTTTTTTCTTTAATTTTCTTTCTGATTTCAATTCTTATAAATACTATTTTCATGTACTCATGGCGATAGGAAGTTCCATTACAGATTTCTTACTGCAGCGCTAGTATTTATGGATATCCTTGAGGCCAGTGCTTTACTACTACAGGGTGATCATCTTTGTGTTTTACGGAATTATTAAAAAGTCGCATGTGGCAGATAGTACGATTCTTGTCACTGAGCTGGATTAGTCGAAGCGGCGGACTTTACTAGCTCACGAAATCGAAACACACATTCAGCTAATTAGCAAAAATTTACAAATTAGCTTCCTAACTAATTACATTACAGCACATATTGAAATTAACGATTTGCAGCCTGTGAGTGTGCAAGACGCATCCACTTTAAGGGAACTTCCAGAATTACACCAGTTTCGAGATATTATTTTCCAATGTGTGAGACGAAATACATGGGCGTTCCAGTTACTTTTGTGCTTCAATACATAAAAGTGTGTTTTGTTAAAAAAAGTAAGTGGACCAACAGTGCATTTCTTACGGCGAGTTTGACGGCGTATATCTCCAAACTAGTGTTATTCCCGAAATTCATTCTATGTGTGTACGCCTGACAATCTCACCGGCTACAATTAGAAAATTGCGATATGTGCCATAATGTAATTAATTAGAGAGGTAATTATTGAAGTTTTGTTAATTGGTTGAATATGTGTTTCAATTTTCCGTGCAAGTAATGTCCGCCTGTCTGAAGAATCCAGCTCGAGGACTAGAATCATGGCATCTTTAACAGGCGATATTTAATGGTCACCCCGTATATAAACTGCTTCCCGGGTTTGCGGTTCCATCTCAGCTGAGTATTCGTCGACAGAGAGAAGAGAGCCAGGTTCCGCCATGGTTATCCTTGCGGAGAAGGAGGAAGACATTTATTGAAAACAAAAACGAAAAAAAAAACGACAAGCAGGTGTCTTTATGCGTATGCGGGGAGGCGCCCTCAGTCCAGGTGTAATCCAGGATGGCACGGACTCCGGATGTCGAATTTGCTTTATGAATGTGCCAACAACGACAAATTCATCGTTTAAATCAAGAAACGCAGCACATATCACGCTGGTCTTATAAGCACGAAAACCTAAAGGGCGAAAAGTTGAAAGTGTTAATTGTGCCTTTTCGATACATTCTCCCAGTCGCCCTGCTATATAGGTCCTACTCTTGTGTTAGATATTGAAATGTGACGACGGAATGACGCGATACAGTACGTACCCACAGTGCGCAGTCTTTGACGGAATTAATGAAGCCGTCGAAATTATAAGAGCAGCTAGCTGAACTCTCGGGCGAGGTTCATGTATCAGTCATTGCACTGTTGAGTACAAGAGAGTAACAAACGTTTCCCTTTCACTTCTAAGCATTTGAGGCGCCAAAAGGTGCCGATAGTTCTACCAGGGTCTCTTATACTTGCCACAAGACATATCGGAATCACCGCTTGCTTGGTGACTTCGAGATCGTTTGCACGCTCATGTGCGCTCTAAAACGTTCCCTCCGGTAATACGAGGTAAGCGAAGAGAAGAGGTGTGTGAGACAGAACAGAAACAAGATTTTAGACTGTTCTGCTTCTTTACCTCCTCTATGTGTGCACTGTCCCCCGCCTTCAATAGAACCACCAAGGCAGCAGTCACTAGAGGCCCGTTCTACACTCGCGAGCACGTGGCCGTCTTACCACAACGCACGACCAGTGTGGGGGGGTCCGTGTTTACTGCCGGTTACGACGAATAGGGCAGAATCTCCTGGAATGTCGGAGCGAAGCTGTTTCGCGCGCATCCCGGCCACTGCAGCCTGCACGCTGAGCCAACGCCACCTAGATTTTCTTGGCTGAGCGCTAATGCAGCACCACGCGTGACTCCTCGCATGCTGTTTCCCATCGTTCGAAGCAAGGGGAGTGCTCTTTCAACTTGAGAAAGTGCGCGTGGAAGAAAGAGGGCTTGGCTCAATGGCGCTTGACGAAATGCGCCTCCTCGTTCCTCCGCATCGAAGCGGATATCGTATACGACAGCGTCGATTGTTGGTTGTTGAACTGTGTTCGTCGCTGGCATCGGGATCTTAAAGACATCTGTTGTGTGCTACATTCTCCACGTGCTCGCTCCCATAAAACGGTGCAGGGTTATGGAATCTATAGCTGCAGCTAATCATCAGAGGCCGAAATCGGAGAGCTCTTTGCACCATCTGTGCGGCGTCTGGACTGTCGTGAAGTTTGTTATTGGGTTTGGCAGGCTCTTGCGTTGTGCCAAGGGCGCAAGAACCGATCAGCACGCATGTTTAGCTAGGACTGCGAACCGCTTTCATCCGGTGAAAGTGCTTTTTTTGTTAGTTTTTATCCCTCGTCAATTGGCGCTACCGGCTACTTCTAAAACGCTGCACGCTTTTAGTGAGACAAAGTATAGCTTCCCTTGTTTTCCTCTGTCGCGATCGCATCGTTGCGTTCACTTCTCGCTCAAGTCATCTTTTCGTCGCTTTATTCTCGTCGTTCTCCTCCGCCTTCAACTCCAAGTTCTGTGGCATGGCGGCCAGCCGTGTTGCTTTTTTGTTTTAATTCTTATTTGCACTTTTTTTTAGAGATGCGGTCCTTTTGTGCCGAAGAGACATTACACTTGTGTTATGGTTTCATTTCTAGGTCATACGGCGCTAAAGAGAACCGTCGCCGCAAGAAGACGATAAACCAAAAGCAAAGCAAAACAACTGAGTGAGGAAGTCTGTCTATCATGTTTTTTTTATGTATATACTTTTCGCGCAAAACTTCCTCTGCAAGAACCAGTATTCGACACCGCTTTCAAATCCAACGTTCCCCCGCGTCCACTTTTGAACGGCTTGTCCAACCGCCTTCACGATGTTGTGGAGCTCCGATTGCACGTCGTTTCTTTGATGCTGTACAACTTTTCCTGCATGGCAATGGTTCTTTCTGAAAAGGCAAAGGTGGGAGAATAAAATTTTAGTAAAGGCGGAAATATTTTTATTAGGTTAAGCATATTTTCCTCATGTGCGTTTTACTCACTAGACGGTTTTCCAGAGGCGGTAGCTAAGCATTAAGATGCTGTCTTTTCATGCTTTTGGACGTCCCAGTGCTTTAACTGGTATAATAATGTCCTAGCGGACAGCTCCGTGTTGATCTTTAACACAGCGAATATATTTTAGAGTCCCAGAAATCGCTGCACACGTATCGCTGTAAGTAACATTCGCCTAAAATGTACCTAAAACGTAATTGATGTACATGGAA
This sequence comes from Dermacentor andersoni, assembly GCF_023375885.2. NCBI lineage: Eukaryota > Metazoa > Arthropoda > Arachnida > Ixodida > Ixodidae > Dermacentor > Dermacentor andersoni. The sequence continues at coordinate 231,288,036 of NC_092814.1, forward strand.
TACTGCTTCCGTTATTCGAACCTCACGTTCAGCAGAGTGACGACGTAGCCGGTGAGCCATCGCGGCGGGTTTAATGCGAAAAGAAGTTAGAAAAAGGGCCGGTCCTGTTTGTTCCTTTGATTCATTCGCGGCACAAAGTAACTTAAAAACATGAGAGCGAGAGAGAGAGAGAGAGAGAGACGCGATAACCAAACCGGTAAATATACCTGTGATCGAAAGAACGATCATGCGCTTTAAAGCAGCGCTTTCTAACCGCTGCGCCAGGACTGCTAATACAATAAAACAATATTTCAACCACACAATAAAACACCGAAACGACAAAATAGTTGAGGGTGACGTACAATTCAAAAAGTGTCAAACGCCAGACGTCACCGTGTACGTTGAGCTTACATGTTTGAAGGTAGTTAATTCTTCGACACGCGTCAGCCGTTCCCAGTATGTACTTTTGTTTTATTTGTTCTCTCGCATAGTTTCAAATGCATTCTTTGAAATATACTATCGCGCTGGGGGCACGTTAACGTCCGCATGCATAATGGCCACTCTGCAATTTTATATGCTGTGAAAATGCAGCTGGCATGCAAGGTCAACACTGTGGCCAACGTCTGTTTATGTAGACAAAAAGCGCATTCCTTCGAGCTGAGGATAAAGTGGCGTTCTTCTTTATTAGTGCATTGCAGCACATCCGAAATGAGTACCTATTTCCAGCATTTCAGGAACATGTGCTCAATCCTTTCATCATTCTAGTATCCTAAAGAATACACAGTCGATGGTGCGAGAGCTCGTACCTCTGACAGACGGAAAAGCGCCAGAAGTTTAGGCCAACTCAGTAAAGGCTACCTCGTGGACGGCTACAGTGTTCGCTATTTACGGCGCGCACCTTTTACACATTCAATGTCCTGGTCGGCAATGGATGGCGCTGTGGTCAGTGCGCATATCGCTTTAGGTGCCTGTACTGCTGTTTCGTGCAATCTGCGTGCATCATATTGCCGGTGTGCCTAAGCATTCTCAAGGTGTGTCCAGGAATTATGCAGGTGGCAGGTTCAGTTCTTGTACTTTCTGTACAATCTCCGGCCACGCCGCCAGATTTTCGTTTTTATGAGCCGTATGACAATATCGCATCAAGAATCGTATTCAAAAATGTATAGCGCGAAGCGCCGTTTGCCTGTACCCGTAAATTACAATTGCGAGAGAATTTGAGGTGTCATTTAACGATCGTGGCATTCGCGGGCGGTTCGTTCTTCTTTGACAGTAAGAAATGTTTCATCCACTATCGCAAAATAAAGGACCAAGCGCATGTCGATTACCAAGCAAAAATAATCGTAACTGGCCTCTTTTGTTCGAGAAGTCTATAGCATGAATGAGTCAATGCAAAAAAAGAAAAAAACAGAATTTATGCCTTATACCCTCAACACACCGCTGACCAGAGATCGTAATGCAGATACTTACGATGCTGGGATGTCTTTTTCTCAGAAAATTTGGCTATGCTACTACTTTCAATGTATACGTCCTCAAACCGCTTTCACGCGCTTGGCCTCGAGTGAAGTCACTAGATGGTCGTCTTTCGCTGTTTGCGTGACGCCACTCACGCAAATAAAACGACGGAAAGAAAGAAAGAAAGAAAGAAAGAAAGAAAGAAACGCAGCGAGCTTAGGCTTATCTAGATGTCCCTGCAGTTTCGTTCGGGCAGACGTAGAAGGCGCGATTCCAGGTTTCGCGTAGAATATCATGGAAAAAGAAAGAAAAGGATGGAAGGGGAGAAGTAAAAAAACAGTAGAAGAAAAAGAAAAAAGGCTCGCGCGCAATGGAGCGCCAACTATACGTAGCCGGGCAGGACAAGTAGCCAGCGCGCCGGCGCCAAACAACGCTAGGGGGAGGTGGTAGTGAAGAGAAGCTTCCGTTGCGTGTTCTCGTGTGCTCCACTCTGTGCTTTGCTGACAGTTCGCAAATTAAAGCCGCCGCCCTAGTGCGGCAGTGAATTTGCACTTGAAGAGGCCCAAAGGACGAGCGGAGGACTTGCGCTATATCCACCGCGTGTCTGGCTGGTTCTTTCTGGAGCATATCTTTCTTTAAATCCGCGGACAACTTAAAAGCGCAGTCGCGTGTACAAACGGCAAGGCGAATAGCTAAGGACAGTGCCACTCGAGTTTCTCGAGGCGGGGCCAGGAGTGGCCGGGCCGAGCGAGCGGGCAGGGAAGCGAACGCCCGAGAAGGTCGAGTACACCCGGTCAAGTGCCGAGCCGGTCAGCCGAGGACCGACCAGTGGCCAACTATACGGCCGAGCCGCCCAGAAGCGGAACGGTACTCGCGATTGAGAAGGAGGGAACGAGGCGACTCGCAAGAGGGAGTGAGCAAGAAAACGGAGGAGGAGGGGGCAGCGCTTCGAGAAAGATGGAGACGACATTTGCATATACATCCCGCGGTTTCCGCGTGGGATTTGCATAACGCTCACGCACCAAGACACTCTTTATGCGCTGGCCGCGATTAGGCCACGTCGCTCAAGTTCCCCACCGCTATAGGAGAAATGCAGATGCGCAAAGAACGTGAGGACAATTTTTGCGCCGGCGTGTGGTGACGTGGATGCGGCTTGTTCGACGGCGGCCCACGGCTGGCGTCTTTTAACGCGCCACTTCTTCCCAGCACCCGAGCTTGCGTGAAGTGTCAATCGCATCAGGGCCGCGACCACCAGCGTGGTCGTGTCTTGTGCGCGGGGTTCATCCTATATATGGCCGTGAACAGGATTCCGCGCTGCATGACTCAATATTGACTTTGCTGTGCCCTCTCTCGAACACACACACGTGCGCGCACACACGCACGCACGCGCACAGCCTAGCCCTCTCAAATATACCTGAACCTATACCTATAAAATCAAGACGTATTAAATCAGACCTTTTGTTCCTCTATAACGTCTTCCATGGCATTATGCATTGCCCAAATCTTCATCATGTGCAATTTTCCATGCCGAAAAAGTATACCAGGCAACATTCTGCGTTTTCTGCCCGTCTTTGCTGCATTAGAGACTGTCCTATGGCTCGACTCCAAAAGACATGTAATAATCATTCTGCCTGTATTCACATATTTTAGAGTACATTTCCTATCTTTTATATATATGCAGATAATCATTTTGTGTGATTAACTCCCTTTTACGCGTCCCGCCTCCTGGTTTTCTGCTTCCCTATTTCTTTCTCTATATCGCATTGTTTTGCCTGAAATAGTAGCGGTTTCTGACAAGCGCGCCTAAGTACCACCATATGAGGTGACACTCTGTAGGGTGTAGTTCTTTTTACACCGAACACACGCTAACAACTTGGAACAATGAGATGTTTGCGTCATGTAACATTCTATATATTGGACCACAGGCCGTTTTATGACGAAATCCTGTTGATTTATTACACGACGCTTCATGGCGACATGGGCAATTGTAGTCCCTTAAAATCGAATGGCATAGACCAACCTGACAGTTATTGTCCGCTGAAAAGTTGTTACCCATAGAGAAGAATATTCGTACACTTTCCTTTAACAAGAGTGGCTACAATATTATTCGCTCTGTTCATGGGGTGCATTTTAATTCACAGCAGCACGCTTGTTAGAGCAGTCCAAGTGGTTTTCGTGTCAATGGCGGCACGTGATTTCATACGCCATTTCATTTTTTTTAATATGTCGTCGTATTCACGTCTTGCTTCGTAATGTAGGTAGGATTGCCGTCCATTGTACGCATACGTTCGCTCCCGCCGTAAGCTGCAGGATGAGCAAGACCGTGGGCACAGACACTACGTCGCTTCGACTTAGTGCTGAATTGCAACAATGAGCAATATAATGGAAGGCTGAGGCTAACAGCCCGGAATAGGTCAGCGAGTCGTCCGACAGCCACAAGTTCTGATAATTCGATACGTTTAGGCATTATTTCGTTGTTTCATCTCGTATGAAGAATTATGGCCTTCAAAAGCGTCTGGAAAAATAATCATCCGCACCCCTATGAGCGAGAGAGAGCTCAAACTAATAATAAAAAAAGGCAGACAGATGTACTAAATACACATCAATGACAAGCTTGTGGGTTCTCAGTGACGCACACGAAACTTATATCTGCTACCACCCAATAGAGTGTCTTGATGAGTATGAAAAGTCGGGCTATTGCACGCATAGAAAAACACAGCCTATAGGCTGTGTTTCTCTATGCTTGCAATAACCCAACTCACACATTTAGCAGAAATTCGCAGCACAGCAATAACGTTACCGCCTTCCACAGAAGCGCAAGCCCAATACAATTATGCACAAAAACTGCTCAATGCACTTCGAAAAAAAAAAAAAAAGTCAACGGCACTTACGTATCTCTACGTGGATGAATTTGAAAGCATTGCGACGTCAACCCGATCACGACTCGTTTCACGAAACGTAATGGTACTGTTTTCTCATTGCCTTCTATCATTTCACGCACCATTTGCCTCGGCCTCACTCGCGTACTTCCGCCTACCTCCAAAGAAACCAGGCGTACCTACTTATCGAGAAGACGTAGCCATAGGTTTGTGCATCGGAACGCCCGACAGAACTCACCGAAATCACTGCACCAACTCGCAGTGGGCCAGTGCCGCCAGCGCCTTCGCGGGGGGAGGGGCAGTATGGTAACGCTGCATGATGAGTGGTATCGGAACCAGCTGTGGAAGAAAACGAGGACGAAAACGAGAGCAGTGGCACGAGTGCGTCTCTGTGACCTTGTGACGTTTTGTACGATCTCCGGCCACGCTGCGGGATTTTCCGCTTCATGAGCCATATAATGTTGTCGCATCAATGACAAATCCGCGCGCGCGATAAAGATGAAACACGTGCCATCGTCGGCGATCAGTTTCGGCCTCTGGCGAGCCGGCTACAACAGCACGTTCCATCGCTTACCCGCGACATCCCGAGTGGCGCAGATAATTATGTCCGTAAGACTGCTACTCCCTTGTCGTAGTAACTCCCTCTGACGTCAGTAGGTGCGACGGCTGTTTAAGTTTTGTGAATCGACTTACGCTTACTATTGGCGCAAGTGCTGAAGTTCGCGCCTGTGCTAGCATTGTATACACGTCTTTTGGGGACTACAGCGCTCGTCTTTGTAGAGGCGATCATCGCAAGTTGCTTATGTTACGAACGGCTTTACCCTTGTGAATACTCTTTCTTTTTTAAAGATTTTTCTTACGCCATGATATTTGCCGAAATTCGTTTAGTGAATTCCACATATTTTTGGTTCGTAAGTGCCCTTTTGTCACCGGCTGGCTGTCTTCCCTAATAGTATGTCCGCCATGAGGATTGGCTGGAATAGGCTCTTAAGGCCCGTTTATAGTCCGACGTTATCGGCGCGCGGGCGAGCGTCGTTCGCGGTCAGTCACGCTACGTCGGTTGCGCTGCGCCAGCCGAGATGCCATCCCTTCTATACTTCAACGCGCGCGCCGTAGGCTGCTATCTTCGGAGCATGCGCAGAAGGTTCGCTAAGTCGCGCGCCGTCCGCAAAAGCCGTCTGCGGAGTTGTGTTGGCGCCTTTTTCTTCGCGCGCAATGCATTGTGGTGCCAGAGTTCCGCCGACTTCGACGCGCGAATGGCTCAGGAGCCATATCGACGCCGGGCCCATCGGGGCGCGTTGGAAGCCGCCAGTTACGTTGGCTGCGCCGGTGCGCCCGACTATAGAGGGGTCGTTTTCGCCGACGTGACGTAGCGTGCGCGCGCGCGCGGACGTTACGTCGGACTATAAACGGCCCTTAATTACGAACAATTCTAGCGTAATACGTTTTTGTGAATGCTGGCCCTGGGCGCGAATTCAAAAAGTGTTTTTTGAGGCGAAAGCCTTTCTAGGCTCATGGTGAAGTTTGTGTCAGCAGACCTGACCGCCGGAGTGTCCGCCAAAGCGTCATCACGCCATATGAAGACAGACTAAAGAATGAAAAATGATTGATAGTGACAGTTAGTCAATGTTAACGGTTATAATAGAGATTGGTAGTGGTTAATAATGACTAGTAATGACTAATGACTACTAATGACTCTGAAATGATCAATATATCAACGACGGCTTTTAATGACCATAAATGATTAGAAATTACTAGAAATGTCTAGTAATAAGTAGTAATGACTAAAATGACTACTAATAACTTGTAATGACTACTAATGACTACGAAATGACCAACATGTCTAACGACGGCTTGTAATGAACACAATTGATTAAAAATTACTAACAATGCTTACTAATGAGCAGTAATGACTATTAATGACTGAAATGACCTGTAATGACTAGTAATGACTATGAGTTGTAACGACTGCAATTGATTAGAAACGACTAAGATGCTTAGCAATGACCAGTAATGACTTATAATGACTGAAATGACTTGCAATGGCTACTAATGACTACGAAATGACCAATATGTCTAACGACGAATTGTAACAACTGCAATTGATTAAAAATGACTAAAAATGCTTAGTAATGACCATTAATGACTAATAATGACTGAAATGAGTTGTAATGACTACTGATGACTATAATATGACCAACATGTTTAAGGACGGCTTGTAACGACCACAATTGATTACAAATGACTAAAAATGCTTAGTAGTGAGCAGTAATGACTAAAAGAAAGAAGAGAAAGAGAAGAGGCAATGAGAAAGAGGCGAATGACAAGAGGAGGAAGATTAGGCTTTCACCGCTCACCTCTTAAGAGAGATCTTAAAAGAACCTGTAATTTTTCGTACGTGTTGTTTCTCATTGGTCAGCCGCCTTCACCAATATGTGAAGCACCAGGATTGGCTGGTATTTGCTCTTACGACCAATTATAGCGCAGAGGTTGACGTCAGCCAATCATGACGTTGGACATATGATTAATGAAGGCGGCTGGTCCCAATGGAAAATAACACTTGCGGACAAAAAGCTTCGTGAATTCGGCCCCTGGGCCCGTATTTACAAAAAAGTTCTTACGCTAAAGCTGTTCGTAAAAGAAGATACTGCAGCCATTCCCGACGTTGGACGAAGCCGGTCACAGCTTTCAGCGAAACATTAGGGGTCAGATCGGGCCTAATCGGTCAGGTTAAGGGACATCGGGCATAGCCACCCTGTGAGCATGAGCGAATGTTGAGTCGAAGTGACTCAACTAGCCAGCAAGGACTAACTAAAGTAAGTTGGCACTGAGGCGTCAGCTTGCCGGAAACGAGTTCATCTAACGCTACAGGGTCGGCAGTAACTTGAGTCACTCGCTTCTAGCTCACTGTAAGATAACCTATATTAACGACGCCACGTCTGCGTTAAAGGAAGATGAAGCATTCGTAGGGCAGTATAATCAAGTGCTTTGACAAATGGTGTACTGTGAACAATCTTATCGCATAAAAATATTGTAATCTTATTGTATGATACACAAAAGGATTGTTACAAGCGCGCAAAACAAGTTTTTCTTTTTTTGTTATGGGAGAGCAGAGGGGGAGGGGGTTATATGCAAAAACAAAAAACAACAACAACCACACTGCCTACCCTTGGCGCCCTCCCTCAAGCTACTCGTAATTTTACTCGTAAGTCTTCTACAGATGTCTTGCTCAGCGAGGCCTTGGATGTGTGAGAACTTATTAACTAATCATGACAACTTACATCCACAAACGTTTGTTACTGCTGTACATTGGAGATTGCACAGCCCATATAGCCAAACTCTGTGTCGGTCGTTTGGAAGAGAACTTGCTGTTTGCACCGCGACACACCAACCTAGGGCGTCGTGGTAAGTAAAAGTAAGTGTTCTCGTGGCAACACATTTAGGCGAATGCCGCTACCTCTGTGGAGCAGTGACAAAAAGCCTACGGTAAATAAATTAAAAAAAAACAAAACGTGCTGCCTGTACGCGCCTATAACATATCCGTCTTTTCTGATGTTACGCTTATTTTTCTTCCGCACACTAGGTACCTTGTTCTATCGCAAATCACATGTGGAGTGACTATATGCTATTGCGAGGATTTACAATTGTGTCTTGTTTTTTTAAACCTCACGGTATAGGTTAAGGTCACACGTAAGAAATGCAAGGGTACGCCCCGATTGTTTTGTCATGGCACAGGTAGTTTTAGTGTACGCGTAAAACAGGGCTAAGTAATCTTTTATTTTGATGTCAATAAGTAAGAAGAACTTATCGCTTTCTTTGATTATTGCATGTTAAGAACGGGTGCCTCTAGGCACAGAGGAGAAGGCCGTACTACTCTTACTCTATGTAATTGAAATCGGTTTAGTTGTATTATTTCTCCTCAATGAATGGTGCCTTCTTTCATTTACGTTAGCCTTCACGTTATGACTTCAGCCTCCCACTTTCGTTTTAATATGCCAGCTGCATTTTTTAACAGTGGAGCTGCTCTAGGTCGGGCCTTCGCCCTCCGGCGTCCGGTGTCACGCAGACGGGCAGGTTCCGGAGCGCACCGCCAGAGGGCGCGCCGAGGGTAGGCGTGGGTAGCTATGCTAGTTATGATAACTCATAGGGAAGCTCATTACTTTTCGAAGCGAGATCGGACGCCTTAGAACACGCACCTATAAAGCGAGATATAAGAAAGAAGAAGGAGCATGTGCTTGCTGCGGTAAAGCTAGGGAAACTATGGAGCATGTTTTGTTAGAATGTGAAGACGTCTACCAAGCGGTCGATTTAGGCACCACTGGCCTCTTTGAAGCCCTGGGGTTCAGCGGGAGCAGTGGTAAAGTAAACATGTCCGCAATAGGCATTACTAAGAAGCGATTGGAGGATTGGTGGAAGAAAAGTAGGGAAACGACAAAAGACGGACACGTACAAAAGCACAGTTCGCAATAGGGGATCAGAAAATTTGGGTGTGGTAGTCCATAGTGTCTTTTCTTTTTTGATTGTGTAACCTGGGTAGGACATTAGGCAGTATAATAGCAAGAGCTTGGTGGCGCAACCCACCGTGCCGTTCCAAAGGGGACGCTCATAACATCCATCCATCCATCCATCCATCCATCCATCCATCCATCCATCCATCCATCCATGGGCAGCGTGATATGGGCTGGACAAGCTTTGAAGGGAAAGATGCTCGCAGTAAAATTGATTATGAAGAGTGACTGAGAAACACGGAAGAACGTAAATGGGCTGGGAGAGTGTTCAGATATCTGTACAGGAAAAACATTGTTTCACAGTGGAGGAACAGAGCTGTAGGAAGCTTACCAGCAAATATGCGGCCTGTAGGGTGAGCAACATGGCAGAAAAGAAGGTCAAGCGGAAAGTCAGAGAGGCTGAGATAATCTCATGGGTGGCGGCATTGAAAAAGAAACCTGCCATGAGTAACTACTTAAGAAGGAAAAACGAAATCAGGAAGGAAACAATTTTTGATAACTCAAAGGGAAGCTCATTACTTTTCGAAGCGAGATCGGGATGCCTTAGAACACGCGTTTATAAAGCGAGATATAAGAAGGAAAAAGAAGCATGTGCTTGCTGCGGGAAACGATGGAGCATGTTTTATTAAAAGGTGAAGATATCTGCCCAGCGATCGATTTAGGCATCTCTGACCTCTTTGAAGTCCTTGGTTTCAGCGAGAGCAGGGATAAAGTAAACATGTTCGAAGTGCAGATTAGTAAGCGGCGATTGGAAGATTGGTGGAAGAAAAGTATGGAAACGACAAACAATGGAGCCGTGCAAAAACAAAGTTCACAATAGGGGTTCAGAAAGTTTTGTTATGGAAATTCATGGTGGGTTTTTTTTTCCTTTTCTTTTTTGTTTCTTTAACATGGGTAGGACATTAGGCAATATAATGAGAGCTTGGTGGCGCAAACTACCACCCTGTTCCAAAGGGGAGACTCACAGCATCCATCCATCCATCAGGGGCCTCGCCGGAATGCCAGCGGACCAATCAGATGGCGCGCCAGAACGGGGGGGGGGGAGCGGACCAACCAGACCGCGCGCCGGAAAAGGGGGGCGGAGAGGGGTATAGGAGCAGGTGTTTCGCCGGCGCGCACCCTTTCGTCCCATGGATTCCGCTCGGCGCAGGCGGCAGCGCCGGCGCCGCGCAAATCTCGAGCTTCGAGAGCGATAAGTGCAAGCAAAGCGCCAGTGGAGGAAAGCCGTTACCACCGAGGACCGAGAATGGGAAGTGCAAGCCAAGCCCCGGTGCAGGTAAGGCATGCCCTACGTTCAAAAGAAGGCAACCCAAGCCAAGCGCCTGCAGAGGCAACATAACACCCAGCTTCGAGAGTAGGACGCCGAGCAGAGACTTCGACGCAGAGAGATTCCTCCCACGGAAGGTGCCGCTGGACGGTTCAAGAGAGAATTCCTCGACCGTGAGTGCGGTCACAGCTGCAATGTGTGTGATAGACTGTGGTTTTATTACAACCTCACGGAACTGAAGAGTGTGCGCAATCCAGAACCGAAGCTCGAATCTAGCAAAACAATGACAACGGGACAAAAGACCTTCATGAAAATTGCGCTAAACACGAGTTCAAACTTGAGAAAAAGGCCACCAGCTTCGCTGTTTTGACAGCTCTCACTGCGTAGAACTCGCTACTTATCTTCTGCTCCTGCTTTTAATGTCCGAAATGTACTGCCTCGTTTCGTGCCGAATTTGTTGCTTTGATTTGTAGATATTGCAACAGGGGTTACGCCGGCGTAGAGGCAGTCACAAACCTTGCCAATAAGTTTGAATCAAATGATCGGAAAGTTGACCCAACTTGGGTTCAGAATGCAAACAAACAAAAGTGAGAACGATTATACGATGAACACGGTCTGTGGTCGCCGAATTGAGCCCAAGTGCTTGAATCTTATTCGCTGTTTACAGGTGTGTTATGCTACATTTCAGAGTATCGGTGAGACTCGCTTTAGTTCGAAAATGTGCTATAATATTCGTGTCGTGCGCACAATCTAATTAGACACTCCTGTCGTGGTGGCGAATTGGCGACAATGTTCACGCATTTTCCGATACATACGTGCGCCTTGCACGAGTGTGATAACATGGCAACAGTGACAATTATGTCTAAGCACGCGCTGAAATATGTTATTGTATGTCCGCGAAGCCTTCAAGTCTGTCGGTCTTTGCCGGTTGAGTTCGCACGGAGCACTCCGGCTGATCCGACTGGCTGACTGACGACCATCATCATTATCACGTACCCTTCGGTAGCCCAAAAGCACCAGATTGCCTCAAACTCATTGCGCACGCAACTCGGGAAACTTGGGCCCTGTCGCATTCTTTTTGTTGCTTCGGCAACCATGATGAGTGTTTTTCGGTGCTCGACTGAGATGAGGGCTACGGTGCGCGGCGGGTCTGTCTCTGCAGGCGGTGCTGCACGGGTGAAGGCGCGTTCCAGTTTCGCACCCAGCGTGGCCAGGAGGTGATACGGGAACTGAAGCGGGCTGTGTCGCTGTGGGCCGCACGCAAGGCGGCGCTCGCCTCCTGGTGCCAGTCACGCGCCGTCGCCCAGCGCTCTTCGTGCGTCAGACTCGGTGAGCATCTCTTCTCTGCTATTTTGACCGCTCTCAGGTTTAGCCGATGTGCAGACCCGGCATTGGCCTCGTCTAACTCGCCGAAAAGTGCTTGACGCTCCCTGTAAAGCTTTATCCTTCTCTGCATTCCCATGCTACGCATATTGGCAAACACCAGCCTGGACGTTTTCTACTACAGTACGAAGACGAGGTAAATAAAAGCATCCGGTACAACATGGACGTGGGACTCATTTTCTGCGATATACCGATGAGGTGCCTGCTGCTGCATGCATCCTTCTGCGAGAAACATAGTCGTTAACAAGCATTAATGAACTGAGCTTAGTGTGACATTTCATGATACATTTTCCTTTTGTTTCCCTTCACGAAGAGAAAGTGGGGCTCGATGCACACTGCATTCATATTTGAGCTCGATAACTGGGTAGCTCAAAAAAGGCAACGTAAATCAATCATCTAATGCTTGTGCGCTCCGTTGCTAAAGAAATGAAAGGCGAGGGAAACTGCGCGCAAAACGTGTGTCGCGCGGTGCGCAATGTCTATACGTCGTTGCAGATGACTGCAGTGAGAAACGGAAACACTCTTAATCGTGTTCACGAATGAACGTTTCAGGGAAGATGGTCTGTACATGAGAAACAGCTCCTCCCCCTCACCCCACCTACGCTCCCACTCCCTCTTTTCGGCGTAGGAATAATAAGATTCGTGCTTGTTGTATGTGGAATCAGATGGTACTTCGTGATATATCTACTACTTACAGCACAGTCGCACTTTTTATCTTGTGGCTCTTGTAGTCAGCACGTATGCGAAAAACCAAGCGCGGGTTTGCGGCTGTGATACGTGCGCCCTCTGCAGTGACCAGTTTACTCGCTGGCGCACTGCAGCTCCCTGAACAGCGTGTGGTAATGGACATGGCGCAATGAGACACTCAAGATGTCTACAAATATAAAGTATATAGTGTCCAATTATTTGCACATTTTCTTGCCCATTGCTGGAATCACATGAATGCTAGTTGCGGCTTCGTAGACAGGAACGCTAGAATGTAATAAGCTCCGTCCACATCTCGTAGAAGGCGGGTCCTTGCCAGCCCCGTGTCGCTGATAATTGAGCGGCAGCCATGGGATGTATATAGGTCTGATGCCTTAGAAGTCTGACAAATAATACCAGTATTAGCGGTGGACAGGTGCACCGCTGCTGCGGTTCATTGAGTCAGTGTATGGCAGCAGACAATTTCTGAGTTGTTTAGACCTTAGTGTCCCGTAGAAGCGTTCTCGTTTCTTTTTGCGCTAATACCTTTGACGACTGAGCGCGACCCGTGCACCTCAACGGCGGGCGTTGCATCTCCGGTGCGTGCAGGCCGCTCGGCGCCGGCCACTCCGTCCCTGTCGATGCCCCCCGCGTGGCGACGCCAGCCTGAAAGCCCTGAGGCGGCGCGTAGCTGCGGCGGCGACACCAACTACGTCCTACCAGCCTTCGAGCGCTCCAGCAGCTCACTCAGCAACGGCAGCGTGCTCTCGTCGCCGCAGCTGGGCCGGCCGTGCCAGTCAGACCCCGAGCGCCTGGGCACCCGCGCTGACTCGTCGTGCGAGGACGCAAACTACGTGCGCGTCACGGCCGCTGTCCACAGCAAGGGCCGCGTGTCCTTTCGGAAGCCAGGCAGTCCGCCCCTGCCGCCGCCGCTCGTGCAGCTTGTCACCACGACCGGCACGCTGCCGCACGACAAGAAGCTCCAAGAGATACGCCGAGCTGAAGGTATGCAACAGCGTACGCCAACCCACTCGTCGTGCTCCCACCAGGGTTGCACATCGTCCACTGCCGACTTAACGCGAAGAGAGAAACAGACAAATACTGGTTTGTGGAAGCTACTATCTGTTCCTGCATGCAGCAGTTCTAGCGAACGGGGCGAGCTACCGCAGCGATTGCCACAAGCAGGCGTTCTTATAAACACAAACTGCCTCTGGTCGACACTCCATAACGTTGGTACCATTGTGTCCGCGTTAAGTCCGGAAACGGGGCTTATGTGGAAGCCTTGGTGTATCTACGCTGCACGACAGGCCATGACGCACCGATGGCGAAGCGTAGATAGCGCCACTTTTCTTCCATATAAAAGTACTGCTAGCTGGTTTCTAGGCTTGAACTATGGCATTAGCGCTACAAGTATCTAGGTAACCATGGTATGTATATATATAGCAACGCTTTGTCTCCGTTCTAAAAATTCGTGTAATAGTTTTCCACAGCGTTCTTCTCAGTCCCCTGCGTTAATGTTTGGTTAGTATTAAGTACTGCGGTTAACAAAATGCGCCAACTCAGCTAGAATCACGCGCTCAGAGGCAAGCGTGAGCATACATTGGTTGCTTAGCTTAAAGGAATATCCAATGTGACGCAAACAAGCCTTATAACACTACTTTGTCACGGAATCTAACTGTGAAATATAACAGAAATGATACTGTTTAATGCACAACGGCGGGCGATTCCACTATAAGGTGGAGCACCAGCACTCAAGGCCGACTCACTCATGCTACTTAATGCGGTACATGTTGAGACTGGATGACTCTGCACTTTGTACTGCAACTTAAGGACTGAAAACGCGTCGCAGAAGACGTGGCGTTGCATCACTTTGCTTGCATTTGCGTGGATTTCACGTGTGTATTCTGTATCGGGGACAATCCAAACACGACATATTTTGTAGCAGTATATTGTATAAGCACGACTTTGGAGCGAAGTGCAGAGAACGAGCATCGCACTTTAAGACCTAACTGGGGACGCAGTAACGGACTAGTGAATCGCCAATTTTATTAAATTATGGGGTTTCGCGTGCCAAAATCACTTTCTCATTATGAGGCACGCCGTAGTGGAGGACTCCGGAAATTTCGACCACCTGGGGTTCTTTAACGTGCACCTAAATCTAAGTGCACGGGTGTTTTCGCATTTCGGAATCGCCAACATAAACAACAGTGCAATATCTAACAACACTGCTACGAACCTCGCTCGAAACGCCCTTTTGGCGCTTTTGAGCTACTCATATGTAGCTTTAACGCGCTACATTCACGTCACACGATGTCTAGTTTCTGGGGCGCTATGTTTTTGTAAATACAGCAACAACAACAAAAGAAAACGAAGGAGTGGGAGTAGAAGCATGTTCTTGCCTGAAATTTGGTCGCAGTGCGTCGTTGCAGCCATGTGTGTAAGTCATCCTAGCCTTGCGAATGTCACATTAACGCCGTCTCACTTACTCACAAGTCACAGGTCTGGATTCTGGGACGAGTGGTGTTGGGGCACAATCATTCTGCTTTAGTCATATCTTCAGTTGCTTACTTTCCACATCGGGTAGTATTCGTGTACTCAGTTGGTGGGCACGTTGCTTAAGAACACGCACTCCACACAAGCAGCCCTACGTGATGGAGTAACTGTTCCCACAGGTATTCCAGGCATGTGCAAGATACTCAGAGGAAGTATCATAGTTAAGACACTACATACTAGGCAAGAAAATTACTCAACACAATACTAGATACCCAAATTCCTAGAGTATCCAAGTAGAGTACATGATAATGAAAAAAAGTATTTTGTTACTTTCGAGTTACTTTGAAAATGCAAGACATTAGACAAACAAAACAAAGTTTTTCGTCGTTGAGGCACTTTTTTTTTTGTCAAACAAGGCAAAGGACGAAATTGCCAAAAAAACATTGGAATTTCCAAAAGATTCTCGGAAAGAGCTGCTCTTCTTTTTTAAGATATCAGAGTCATCACTGAAGAGTCGCTATATGGCACAGCCGCGCTGTGCTATGCTTGAGAAACAGCACTGAGCGGGTAGAGTACTTCAACGCCGATGTGACATCTTGGTCTCCACTGTCGTGCTAGGTACATAGCTGGCCCACAGCTGAACTTCCAGTGTTGTCCGCAGGCGAGTTGTGCAAGGAAAAGTGTAAGTCTTGTGCCTGACCTTATTTCTTTTTGCTGAACGGGGGACAAGTCAGCTGCAAGGAGCAGAGCTCGCAGCCTCGTCCAGATCATTCAGGCCAACATGATCGTACACAGCTACCGCAAAGATAAGCAGCGGCATGCCTGCTTTTTGTGGGCCAATTTGTGACATCGGTCACGAAATCGGCGCAAGACGGTGTCACAATGATGGTTCTTAAGGTGCCAGTACAAGCCACGACTAAAGTACCGAAGCAACTCAGTCGTACAGCTGCAACCAGTCAACTATAGTTGAACTATCTTGAGAGGGACTTAAAGTGTACAAGATATCACAAAAAGTATTTAAGTTAAGTATACAAGTTACAATGCTAAATATGGCTTTACGAAAGTATTGCTTAAATTTCAAAATACTCACAAATGTATTAAAAAGGCAGTATTTTGAGTAGAGTACTTCACGTATATACAAGTCTAAGTCGTATTTATTACATACAATGCTGTGCTAGCTTCAGTTGGCGTCGAAGCGTTTTAAGAACAGTAGGTTAAACTCTATGGTTTTGATCTGCGTCTCACGCATCGCCGCGACTCACATCGCTGCAAGAGTCATGGCAGTGTTACAGTTTGATGCTTTGACATCTGGGATGACGAACTTCTCATAGTCCTGTACATTAGGGGCCCTATAGCGTAAAACTATTCCAGCATGTTTTTATTCCAATCTTCTGACGTCGAATTTGCGTAACCGCCGACGCAAGCATCGGGCGGTGACCCACGGGGTTGTCTAAACAGACCAATCAAACGCTCTCCTCGTTTATAGGAGGTAAATTTTGTTTGTTTAAAAACGAATAACATTGCCTACACTGAGCGGCTTGTCTTATGTAATTGGCTGATAAGAGGCGCGGAGCCCGCTCAAGTGGAGAGGGATTTGATGGGGCCGAGCCGGTGCAATGAAAATCGATAACCGGATGAAGAGGGTGGCGCCCGCGTCTGCGATTGGTCCCTTTTCCTTACTTAGCCTGCGGTGGCTGGCCGAAAATCGCGGCGGCATGCAACGGAAGGTTAAGAATGCAGCTAAAACGGATCCTCAGCAAAGAACAGTTGGTAGAACGAGGCCGTAAACGTGCAGAAAGTGCTCGAAAACGTTACACGGCCACGCAAAAAGTTTTATTATACGCAAATAAACCCATGCTCTCCGGCAGGTGCGAGTCCCCATTGCCTGAGCGATCGGCGGCAGCCATCTTTTATTCCTTTTGGAACTGGGTAGCCTGCGGCTATTCAGAAGAAAATTCAGTTTTGTTCGGCATATTAATGCATCTTTAACGCGTACATGTCACTTTGACGCGGTGAGTTTTTGCGGTTTTGTGACGTCGCGTGGTAGGCAGCTGAAATGGGTGCAGCTCGAAAACTTTCGACCAATAGCCAAGGGCTAATGGCGAAAAGGCGTCAAATCAGAAATAACTATTTTTCTTTTGTTGAGCCCAATCACGCATAATCAGATTGTACGCGTGATATCGGATGGGGAGCTATCGCAGCTTGCGTGACGTCGCGTGACTGACAGGCGAGGAATTGGAATATAAAGATTTGGAATAGCTTTGCATTATAGCGCCCTAGGACGGTTACGATTAGAAATGTTAGAAACTGATTCAACGATTCGGCATGTTTCGTAACATTAACACTGTTGACCTCATCAAATTTTCATTTAATGCACACGTGTTTTTTTTCTCACGCTCAAGACTCGTTAGTTAGATATATAATATTATGAGGCTGCCGGTTGCAGGGAGCTAACAACACTGATTGACAGCGGCATTGAGTCAATTCTGTGGATTTGCAGTCCCTTTTCTTATCCCGCTGCATGTCGACTATGCGTCGCACTCGTTCGCCTTAGGCATCTGTCGTGAGAAGGAAAAATGCGACAGAAAAAAGCAAAGGTGCCTGATTGTGCACCCAGGGGAAGCTCAACGCGTACTCTACTTCCGGCAAACCTTGGACACATGACATTCCCTTTGTTTTTTGTTTTTTTCTTCATTCTTGTTCTTTATTTCTTTTTTTTTTTTGTATCCGAGGAGCACAAAGAGCATAGCGGGAAGTGTAAAAGCGTCAGAGCAGACGCTAAGATGGCGGGAGTACAAGAGCAGGGATGGGTGCTAAGGGAATAGGCGCGTGCCTCACAAACCCTTCGGCACGCACTCCCATTAGCATAGCGAAGCACGGTCCGGTTGAGCCGCGGAAAGAGAAAACTCATTGGGCTTAATAATTAAGCGCGCGCGACAGGTGCTGCGAATCGATTCGCTCTAATTGAAGCACTCTGTTGAAATTCCTTTTCCA
This sequence comes from Dermacentor andersoni, assembly GCF_023375885.2. NCBI lineage: Eukaryota > Metazoa > Arthropoda > Arachnida > Ixodida > Ixodidae > Dermacentor > Dermacentor andersoni. The sequence goes on from NC_092814.1 coordinate 231,305,675, forward strand.
AAGCTCCGACGCCGTGAAGGAAAAGGGCGCCGGGGAAGAAAAGAAGGCGCCAGTCGGGCGCGTTTTGTGCTCGCTCAAACGGCACCGCGAAAAACGAAGTCCCGAAGCAATGGAATCAAAATGCGGAAGCGCCTCCCGACATCAGCGAGTCAAAAGAGAAATCGACGCTGCCACTCAGCAAGTCACACGACATTGCACTCGGGCTGTGCCTGATTACAACGCACCGACGATAGGCGCTGGCTTCACAAGTCAAGCAAAACTCAGCTGTTGCGATGACTAACTATACTGAACAGTGAAGTTCGAATGAGTTGTTTCGACTACTATATGAGGCCTTATTGAAGTCTTCCGCGAATAAGGAAATAGGCTGGAGCACGAAGTTACTTCGTTGCAAGGTTCACGCACTCAGTCATAGCTCGAAAGTATACAAGCTATACCCACATACCCGTTCCAATTTCCTTCCACCAAGATTGAGGAATACAGTCACTAGAACACTTCCGGGTTGAATTCTAACTGAGCACTAAAACTTGTAAGAACTGCATTAAGCTTGTGACAAACTTGGCTTTAACTTAAGGATGATGTTACAAAGTCAACATCGACGCGGTTTGCAAATATGTTGCGCGGTGCGCGCTATGATTAGTCTACCACGGGTTACGCATTAAACGAACGACGCGGCCAAACCAAGACATATACATATCTCGGTGTCTTTATTCAGCGTAATCAAACATTATGCGCTTAGTTATTTTACTGCGGCCTATACAGACATCTGCAGTATTGTCCGGAACAAGTTTTAGTACTGAGATATTTGTTTTCTTTTTTTACGCTTTTCATGTGCAAATAATCCGGCTAATGCCGCGCTTTAACAACTATCTGTGTCGGCAACAGGCTGGGAGAGTTGTTACAATAAAAAAAAAACAACTAAGACCACTCAACTTGACGCTATTGTATGTTGTCCTAAAGGAGTACTTATATGTCACTTTAGTTTCAAGTTGTGGGTGCGAAGCCTTCCTCTCTGTGTTTACAAAAAATAAGTGACATTGAGAACGCAAGGTGTAGTTCAGTTATGATCGTGACTCTGTACCTTGGTCCTCACTTACTGAGCACAACCTTGCCTGAAAGGCTTCCAAATTTATTGTTTCGCTGGGCCATGAACCAGAACAAATATACCCCAACAAAAATTTTAGGAATGCGCTACTAATCGAAAATTACGAATAGCGAATCCAATAGTACACTATTCGATTCGGGGTTCCGAATCGAACATTCACTATCCGTATGAACAAATATTTTTGCATAAGGAATGTTTCAAAGCGTCAACTGCACCCAGTTCAACGTAAAATTGGAGCGAAAGTACAATAAATTTCATCCACGCGGGCATGATATAAGCATAAAGCGCGAGAACCTGCATAGCGAGCAGTCTACGTCACTCGGGCAGGCAGACTTTACAGGCTGTACTGCGATTATTCGCATTCGCCAAAGAAGTCCTGTGCGAGCGAAGAAACTCTTTATTTGTTACTCCATTTGTGCTTTGTAATGCTAACGATATGAATACTAGGGTGTGAGCCTCGTTTTATGACTATAAAACTCCAATTAAATATTCGAAAGCTACTCGAAAAGTATTGTATATTCGATTTGATTCGCTTCCAGCACTATCGATTCGCATTCGATTCGGTCTCGCAGATTGCCATTCGCACACCCCTAAATGATTATATATATATATATATATATATATATATATATATATATATATTATTTAGGAATTCCCCGCTTCGTGAAAGTCAGTGATTGTACTTTTTTTACTGGCTCATATTTTCATTGCCGCAGGCTACATCGAGGTCCTGCCGACGTAAGTCATCATCTACTTGTCCGAGACGGGAAAGAATGCGTACACTGGTTTACGGCGTATGACCGGAGAGGAGGCTGGACAGCCACGTTTGCCTGGACCCGCGACGGCAGCATCCCGGGTTCACACCTGACCCAAAGTGTCGCGGCTTGGCTCGAGCGATATAATGATCAAAAGGGGGCCGGCCATGCCAGAAGGATAGCGGAGCTGAAAACTCCCCACCAAGGACGCTCTTATGAACTTTTCATAGATCGCGAGGCACGGCCTTCTCTTGAACGGGTTCAATGTATCTTAGTCTTAGTTGGCCCTCCATACTCTTACGTAGGTCGCCCTCCTATTTTTTGTTTGTTTTTTCGCCTCGCCTGCCTTTTGGTGCCGTTGCATTAAAGAAAAGAAAGCATTGCTGGAATGGTTCGCTTGTCTTCGTCATTCTTCTTGCTACGATGGTATAACTCAACTTTTCAAGAGCGTCTCGTCCCCTTTCCACGGTGGCAAATGCTCCTTGTGGTTGAATATGTAGTCGTTGCATGTAAGAATTTTTGACGTCGTGCAATCATGCGTACGGCTTCGGGTGGACTATCCTGCCGGTATGTAAGACTATACATTAAATGCCATTGGAGTCAATGAGCCTGATCAGAGACTGAATTCCATACAGTCAAACTCTGCTATGGCAATCGAAATGGTAAATTAATAGGCACATTGACTGAGAAGTGGCAATTACCAGGATATAAAAGACTGAGTTTATTGAGGTGTTTATTCTAACTTACCAATTAAGGCACCTTCTTATAACAAACCAACTATCTAAGGGGTCTTCTTGGTGCTAGTAATTATTTGTACAGCAGGAAGCACTGGATAAAAAGATGCCACAAATAAAGACAAAATATTTTATTACCGTTTGAGAAAGCTTACCCACCGCTCAGAAAATTCATCGCTGATGTACTTCTTTAAAATAAATGTTTCGGTCCCTCGTGTATTAATCTGGGTGTATTAGGTGCATAATAGCTGGACTCGGATAGGATCTGGTCTGTAACTGCCGCCATTCGACAGATTGATTTTTTCTTAATTTTGGACAAGTGCAGACATTGCGACTCTAGAGCCACCCTGGAGCATATCCTATGGGAATGTCCGGCTGTAAAACAGGATAACGGTGACGCAGCCTCAAACAGCGACAGCCTCCGCTCGCTCTGGGAGTCTGCGTTGCTCAGATCGGACCTGCGGCACCAACTCTGGGCCGTCCAGCGAGCCGAGGAAGCCGCCAAGGGCCAACAATCGTTGGCCGAAACCTAGGCGGGGTCCAGGCCCACCCCACCAAATCGCAGGGCACTGAATAAAGGTATTTGGATGAATGAAATGTTTGTGTTGGAACCAGGGTGATGCCGACTACTTCTCGCTTAGACAAACAATAAATATCGAAGATAGGCCGGCTCAAACAAGCAAGCAAACAAGAGTAACAAAGTGAAAATAAATGTTGGAAGGTGCTAGCGCTCAGCTCGCAGACATGTAACATATTGGTCCCACTCATCAGGGCAGCGTGACTGCGCTGTAGTGGTGAATTATAAAAACTGCGATTAAACTTTTTAATGACTATATTTTATGGAGCTCTTCGGGTAGTTTTTACAGTGAAGCTGTATATGGCTAGCCTCCAGCGGTGGTCGATGTCCGTCCGTCTACGCGTCACAACGAGACGAAAAAATATTCATCTCCAGTTTCTCGCGAATGCTCTGTAGCTCGCAATATAATACAGGTATCTTTGAAAAATTATACTGAAATTGGCCCCTAATACGGCTCTATTATTACGCCGAGTTTCGTTTACTTGTAATAATTCATTAGTTCACAGTGAAGCTGTAAAAGTTAGAGAATTCCCGTCTGCTATCACTGCATGGCCGTCAACGGAGAGAGTATGGCTACAGAAAACAGCTGTAACTCTTGTTTTATCGTAACTATCTGGAAACAAATTATATGAAAATTAGCCGCTCAGATGACTCTATCATTACACCGAGTTTCTTCTACTTTGTTAATTACGTAGTTCACATTGAAGTTGTAAATATTGAGGAATTGCCGTCTCCCATGCGGCGGTATAATTGCAGATGTCACTACTTCATAAAATAATAAGAATAAATCAGTCTACAGTCAAAATGTATTCCTTGTCTGTATCCTTCAATAATAATAATAATAATAATAATAATAATAATAATAATAATAATAATAATAATAATGATATAATAGCTTTATGAACGTAGATGCGTCGATTGAGGTAAAACGCACCATAGCTTCGCTGTGCGTCCTTCTTCACAGAATTGAAGGGCTGATGAATTTTTCGTTTGTATAGCTGTCAACCCACAAGACGGAAGAGTTGCACTCATAGTATTCATCGTCTGCTTTTTATGCTAAGTTTAGTTATTCCTTTCCCCTTCCATCAAGCCACCACAACGATAAATGGAGACTGGACTAAAGGCACATGAAAAGGCCAATACATTTTTTTGCTTATATTTGCCCATCGAACGTACTTTTTTGATGACGACGGCCTGCTTTTACGGTTTTGGTGAGTTTAGGCATCACATTTTGCCATGCCCACGCCTACCAATGCCAATTACCTATTTATTAGTCAAATGCACACATCACAGCCTTAAACCGCGTTATCCAGCTAACGTTAGCCAAGAGATTCAACTAAAAAGAAATAAAAAGAAAACACGGTGCAAGATATAATTATAAGACCTACGGCGTTTGATTGTAAGTGGTTTGGTGACCGAACACTGTAAGTTTTAATATCGCATCTTGCACCATATCTTTAAATATCTTTTTCCGATCAACAGCTTGGCTAAAGTTAGATGAGGCACCCTGTATAAGAGAAATACATAGAATTTGAGGCTTTGTTCGGAGACTCTGTGACTATAACTTTCTAGCGTGCTTTTTAGTGCAGTGCACCTCCTGAGCTCACCATAGCAATGTTAGCGCAGCGACTAAAGCTAACGATTGGTAAGAGCCAGATAAAACGCTACATTGCTGTGGCAGCGCGTATAGGGATATACATAGTAAATAGTGAGGTACATTTATATACAAGCAAAATAAATGTTTAAAAGCTATCCAGAAGAGGCTGGCGAATGGCGGACGGCGCTAATGTTAATTCAAGAGGAAAAACTTTAGTTCCAGTACATGGTACTTGCAATCTTTAATATAGTGATAGTAAATTTCATTGCACTAGGGAAACGATTGGAATGCACATAGAAAGCACCCTTTTGTTCGGTTCGCAGCCATACCTCTCTAGTGGTGGTTGTTTAGTTGGTTCGAGTAAAATAACATGCTGCGAAGAAAGAGACAAGGAAGTTAACGCCCTCACTTGACCAGGACTTTAGCGATTATGTGCACAGTGACGAGGGCGCCAGCCTGTCCTGGCAACTCGATGCAGAAATTAAATGTGAGACGAGAGTCCTGGGGCTACATGGGTACCACTGCTAGTAACAGTGCTGCTGAATAGGCTAGACGTAGGCATTTAAAGAAAGGAACTCTCAGAAAATTTTTTATGTGTGAACACGCGCCACCGAGCCCGAGTGAAACGCGGACGAGAGACAGACAGACAGAGAGAGAGGGAGAGAGAGATAAAAGGAAGGCAGCGGTGTTAGCCAGTCAAGAGTCCGGTTGGCTACCCTGCGCTGGTGGAAGGGAGTAGGAGAATAGAAAGAGGGGAGAGAAAGAGAGAGATGGAGGTAGAGAGACGTCCACGAACAGCACTGCAGAGTCAAAGGCGCAAGCACAAGCCATACGTTCTCAGAAAGCACAGAAGTGCCTTTAGTGCCTTCTGAGGCGAGAGAAAAAAATGTATTCGATTTCAACGTTTGCTAATTTTTGTGCGACTATAGCGTCATTCGATGAGTGCGAAATGTTTAGTGTCCAGCCGCGCAATGCCACCGGGCGTCGCATTTTCGAGTAGTCACGCATGGCAGGTGTTCTCATGCGTGCGTGTATGCATTATCGCTCGCGTTGCCGCCAGTTGCCTACTACTTCCCGTGCATAACAAGACGAAATGTCCTTCAATACTGTGGAAACAAATATTTTACGCTGATATGTGGCTGATCACTGATAGCAAAAAAAAAAAAATCTGAGGCGCACTTTTGCTTATGCAAGTATAACAAAATCGTGCAAGTTCGGAAGTCTACCTTAAGACTGAACGCGAAAGCTTATATAACCTGCTTTTCATGCCAAGGACGTGAGCAAGACTTTTCACACGTCCCCATGCAGCAATGGTTTTTCGAAAGTATTCGACAGATCTGACTTCAAATCTTAAGCAAACTTCAGGCAGCTTTTGTATAGACCACCGAACTACACAAACAAGCCTGCAAAAAAAAAAAAAAAACACACCGCTTTTATCTCGCCTCAAAATTAGCCCATAATTGACCAAGCGCTTTGACAGGGTCTGATTTTGTTTTCTGTTGATTAACACACGCACACAAGATCGAGAGACTTGGAAGTTCCCGAACGAAAATAAGACAAAAAAAAGAAAAGAAACAAAAAGCTTGTGACACTATTGAGCCCGACGAACGTCTGACTCCACAAACCGTCCCGCAGCTTCTGTCGAAGCTCGAGCATGGCCACACATACGCAAACAAAAATAACCCGACGCCCCCGTTACAATCCCAAATTTCACGCCAACGCTGTGCGTAGGATACAAGGAGCATGCTTTCCGTCAAAAAAGGGGCCGGAGCGACAGCGGTTCACGCGCTTGCACCCCGAGCTACTTCATCAACAGTGCCTTCGTTGGTAGATCCCTTTGATATACCCTCCGAGCACTTGCGCACCAGCTTCTTCAAACTAGATAGGAACCTTTGCTTTTCTGCAGTCGCTATAGTAAACATGTTGGAACAAGGTATACGGGAAGCTGAAAAAACAAAAAAAATTGTCGTAAACATTGCTGCGAAGTCTCCTCTGCGGTCTCCATCGCCTTTAACACCGCAGTGCGGCTGCTCTACCGCATCGACGAACCGCATCAACCAAGGCACTGCGGAGCGTCGGAAGAGAGGCTGAAGGCGCACGATCGTCCGTGAGGTGCCCCCTCAAGGAAGGATACCGAGGCGAACCCATTCGCTCAGAAACGCCAGACGGAAAAAAAAGACTTAAAAGCGATAGACGGGGAGGCTAACGTGCGACTTGAAATCACCACTCGAAACTTTGACTTGTTCTCGACAAGGTCACAGCTGTGCGATGCTTCGTGCCCCGCCCGCCACCACTGCTGTGTGCCCGGCGTGGTGTCCTCCTTAAGGCGTCGGTGACGCTTTCATTATGGCCGACGCATGAGACGCTCCTTTCTTCGCGATTTCAGCTTCATTCTCTTTCTTTTCCGGCGCTGCCATTCGCTCTTTTTCTCATGCTCGTTAGTTTTTTCCTTCATCTTGTCGTCGTTTTCACTCGACAAACGGAATTTCGAGACAAATAGACGGAAGACGCAGAAAGAAGGCCGGCCGGGCACATCTTCGTCGAGCGGCACCTGAAATCCAGTGGGGCCATATCTCTTTCTTTCTTTCTTTCTTTCTTTCTTTCTTTCTTTCTTTCTTTCTTTCTTTCTTTCTTTTATCTTTGAGCTCTTCCGCCGGGAGCAGTTCGCCAAGCAAAGCGAGGTCTCCAAGGTTCACAGGTGAAAACATTTATTACCTCCATCCTTCCCGCCATGGTACCGTCGGACTAATATATATTTCATTCCCTTCTTTTCAGTCCTTGCGTCGTGTTCGCCGCGTACATTGGCGTTGAACCGCTATAGCCGCTGGCATCCGCATCGTCCTGGGCAAGACAAAGAGCTCGTTTGATGCCAATGGCGACTCACCGGATGCCACGGTTTGGCCTTTGTATGTTTTCAGCGCCACATACTTTCCCGACACGTGGCTAGCCATTCTGGAGGGAGCACTCGGTGGCTTGTGCTGACGTCAAAGTGAAAAATTGGACTCTATCGCAGTAGAACATCAGCGACAGTCAGAATAACCTTCCCTTGGCGCTTTCTCGGCGGAACTTTTAGCTGCTACACGCAGTGATGAACGCGTTTATACGGGCTGGTCATTTTTAACTTTTCCGAAATTTTTATGAATCGCCTGTTGCAGATAACATAATTGTAGTCTTTGAGCTGGATTATTCAGAGAGGCGCCCGTTACTTGCATAAGAAATCGAAACACATAATCACCAAATCAAAAAATGTGCCGAATGACTTCTTAATTAATTACTTTACGGTGCATATTTCAAGTTACAATTTGTAGCCGGCAAGCTTGCAAGGCGTGTCCACTTGGAATGTATTTCCAGAATGGCACCGGTTTGGAGATATGCGCCATCAAACTTGCCGGGAAACGTCACTGTTCTTCCACTTACTTTTTTAAGCAAATGCTTTGTTGACAAACGCTTTTAACAAAATATTCGAACACTTCGAGCGCTTTTGGCACCGGCAAAATCGAGTAAAATTGCTAAGTTTCATTTTCGGCACAACTTAAATATAGAAGGGAAGCCTGGCTGACATGATAGGCGAAAAATATTTGAAGCTTTGAAAGTTCAGCCGATCGCCTGAAAAACAGAACTCTTCATGACGTACTCTTCATGACGCCACTTGAGGGGAGGTGTAATGCGACACCATTTGGGGGATTATAACAGTCGATTATCTCCAACCTCACAGTCTCGCTCACTGAACTTCATATTAAAGGGCAGCTTTCTTTGCGAAAGTACCTCGAGCTTTTCTGACCATCGCTGCAGGATTACTTCTGCTGTCCTGCCGAAAAGGTCACACTTCAGGGAAAAAAGAAATGAGTTTACGTGCTCGACGGTGGGATCGAACCTCGCTCTCCGAGCAGAGCAGCCTGATGCTTCAGCTATCAGGCCACAACGCCAACTATAGCTCTGTGAGACTATTGCCGCGTTTGTCACAATGTGTAGAACGGGTGCGCGAGAGCACACGCGCATGCTGCAATTTTCTTTACGTCTAAGGCGCAGGAATGAAATGGGCAAATTGATAGCATTTGATTAACCGCTTCACGAAAGCTTCGCTTCGCATAGATTCCAAGATGTGCGTTGGATTCGCTGTAGAAAGTGACACAGTTTTGTTCTCTCGCGCGCGAGTGCACGACGTGGGACCAAGCAGACGAACCGGAAGTAGATCCCTCTTTCTGCGGTACGAAGTAACACAAAAACACGCAGACGTTCCCTTTGTATGTTGTTGGGACTCGGGGTAGGGTCTAGGCCAGGGCTGTTCCAGGCACAGGCATGAGTACGTCTGGGAGTAGCAGGGAAAGATAAGGGGATTATTTTACATAATTTACATATTAAAACGAGTAGTTGGATTTTGGTCGGGACACACATGTCTGCAGAAGTCAGGGCGCACATGTCTACAGACGTCAGGACACGTCAGCACTCCGCTCACTGCACCAAACGTCCGCTTTTAAAGCGTTCTTCTTCCCTAGTTCCCTACACAAGGGGATTCAATGACCTTGTTGCGGCCAATAAAACGGATCGTACAGTTCACAGAACTCCGCCTCTGATATTTCGAAGCAAGGACGAGGCAACGTGTAAACAGATTTCATTCGCGCACCTTCCACGAAACAGTTCACGCTACCTCCAAGAAAGTCATCGACTGGGTTCCTTACTCTCCGTGACGGTCATCTTGTCAGGGTCAGAAGATTACTCTTCGCGCGCGTTACCGCTTCCACGGAGGGCGGCGGATGCTGTCGCTTCCAAGTGAGCCGCTTGTTTGCCCATCACGGTCGGGCATCACAGCCGGGCGCCGATGAAAGGGCCTGCCTCGGGGGAAACACCCAAAGAATGCGCACTGCCGATTTGTGGCGCAACAATGTTTTATTATTTATCTGAACTTTAGTTCGTCTATTGAACCAACAGATTAAAAAAATAGATGACGATGCCTTGAACAATTATCAAAGTCACGTGTCAGTGTGAGTGACGTCACAGCACTGTCATGCAGTACATAGGCGCTCTTGCGCGATTGACGTCACTCTCCGGCTGGGAGCGCGGCGCCCAAAGGAGAACGGCAAACGGCGTTTGGTTTGAGATTTAAGCTCTTTCCGCGACGCGTCGGGATGTAATACTTAGCAGACACGATCGTTTGCTGCATCGTATGCACTGCGCTTGTCGGCTCAATACTGCTAGACCTGGTGAGGGGCCCTTTAACCTTCTTTCCCAAAAGTGTAGCGCAGCAAACTGGACGCGCGACCAGTTGGCATCCCTACCTCGCCTTCTTTCTCTCATCTACGACAGGGTTGGTGAGAGGCTTTTTTAATGCAATTGCGCCGCCGTTTTATGTCGTCGTCGTCATAATAATAATAATAATAATAATAATAATAATAATAATAATAATAATAATAATAATAATAATAATAATAATAATAATAATAATCAGTCTGGTTACGCCCACTGCAGCGCAAAGGCCTCTCCCATACTTCTCGAACTACCCCTGTCATGTACTAATTGTGGCCATGTTGTCCCTGCAAACTTCTTAATCTCATCCGCCCACATAACTTTCTGCCGCCCCCTGCTACGCTTCCCTTTCCTTGGAATCCAGTCCGTAACCCTTAATGACCATCGGTTACCTTCCCTCCTCATTACATGTCCTGCCCATGCCCATTTCTTTTTCTTGATTTCAACTAAGATGTCATTAACCCGCGTTTGTTCTCTCACCCGATCTGCTCTTTTCTTATCTCTTAACGTTACACCTATCATTCTTCTTTCCATAGCTCGTTGTGTCGTCCTGAATTTAGGTAGAACCCTTTTAGTAAGCCTCCAGGTTTCTGCCCCGTACGTGAGTACTGGTAAGACACAGCTGTTATACACTTTTCTCTTGAGGGATAATGACAACCTGCTGTTCATGATCTGAGAATGCCTGCCAAACGCACCCCAGCCCATTCTTATCCTTCTGATTATTTCAGTCTCATGATCCAGATTCGCGGTCACTACCCGTCCTAAGTAGATGTATTCCCTTACCACTTTCAGTGCCTCGCTACCTATAATCGTAAACTGCTGTTCTCTTTCGAGACTGTTAAACATTACTTTAGTTTTCAGAAGATTAATTTTTAGACCCACCCTTCTGCTTTGCCTCTCCAGGTCAGTGAGCATGCATTGCAGTTGGTCCCCTGAGTTACTAAGCAAGGCAGTATCATCAGCGAATCCCAAGTTACTAAGGTATTCTCCATTAACTCTTATCCCCAATTCTTCCCACTCCAAGTCTCTGAATACCTCCTGTAAACACGCTGTGAATAGCATTGGAGAGATCGTATGTCCCTGCCTGACGCCTTTGTTTATTGGGATTTTGTTGCTTTCTTTATGGAGGACTACGGTGGCTGTGGAGCCGCTATAGATATCTTTCAGTATTTTTATATACGGCTCGTCTACACCCTGATTCCGTAATGCCTCCATGACTGCTGAGGTTTCGACTGAATCAAACGCTTTCTCGTAATCAATGAAAGCTATATATAAGGGTTGGTTATATTCAGCACATTTATCACCTGATTGATAGTGTGAATATGGTCTATTGTTGAGTAGCCTTTACGGAATCCTTCCTGGTCCTTTGGTTGACGGAAGTCTGAGGTGTTCCTGATTCTATTTGCAATTACTTTAGTAAATACTTTGTAGGCAACGGGCAGTAAGCTGATCTGTCTATAGTTCTTCAAGTCTTTGGCATCCCCTTTCTTATGGATTAGGATTATGTTAGCGTTCTTCCAAGATTCCGGTACGCTCGAAGTCATGAGGCATTGCTTATGCAGGGTGGCCAGTTTTTCTGGAACAATCTGCCCACCATCCTTCAACAAATCTGCTGTTACCTGATCCTCGCCACCTGCCTTCCATCTTTGCATAGCTCCCAAGGCTTTCTTTACTTCTTCCGGCGTTACTTGTGGGATTTCCAATTCCTCTAGACTATTCTCTCTTCCATTATCGTCGTGGGTATCACTGGTACTGTATAAATCTCTATAGAACTCCTCAGCCACTTGAACAATCTCATCCATATTAGTAATGATATTGCCGGTTTTATCTCTTAACGCATACGTCTGATTCGTGCCTATTCCTAGTTTCTTCTTCACTGCTTTTAGGCTTCCTCCGTTCCTGAGAGCATGTTCAATTCTATCCATATTATACTTCCTTATGTCAGCTGTCTTACGCTTGTTGATTAACTTGGAAATTTCTGCCAGTTCTATTCTAGCTGTAGGGTTAGAGGCTTTCATACATTGGCGTTTCTTGATCAGATCTTTCGTCTCCTGCGATAGCTTACTGGCATCCTGTCTAACGGTATGACCACCGACTTCTATTGCACATTCCTTAAAGGGAAGCTGAAACGGTTTTCAATTTCCATGAATCGCTGGGGTTGGGAAGAACAGACCTATTAATTTATGGTTCTGAAATTTTTTCTTTTTATTGTCAATACAAGGGGCAGAAATCGCCTTCTAAATCTCCCCCGCGGACACGCCCCCGTCGCTTCCCGGAGCGCCGGGCGAGGAGGCAGCCGGAGGAGAGAACCGGCGAGAGTGACGTCATTCCCGGGGACCGTACTGGCGGACCGGCGTGCTGGCATGTTTCTTTCCGTCGTGCGCTTTACTAAACGACGCTGCAAGAGATCTGCCGCCGCTCACGTTTGTTTTCTTTTGCAATTTTCGTGAACTGGTGCTTCCTTTCGGGGCTGCGTGAGTCTAAAGCCAAGGGCGCGCAACATGCCCTCGTTCTGTGTAGTATTCGGCTGTGCGAACACAGGCGGGCCAGACGATGTGGTGTTTCACATGTTCCCGAAGGACAAGAAACTTGCAGCGCAGTGGGTCCGTGCGCTGAGGAGAGATAATTTCTTGCCGACGAAATCAACTGTTCTGTGTTCGGACCATTTCAGCGACAGTGATTGTCATCGGAGCTTGACAACGATGCGGGCAACCGGTATTCCAATTAAATCGGCGTGACTGAAGGCGGGCGTTGTTCCGTCTATATTCTCCCGCAAGAGAAACACCTCGCCACTTCCAAGAGCGGCCTTCGTCAAGAGAAGAAAGGGTGAGGTTAGGATTTTAATGTGCACACGGGCAATATTTTAAACGGATGATCACCTGAGCGACGAACAAACGGCCTTACAGCGGCCTATGACGAAGCGAGGTGGAGGCACAGCCGGGAATAGGCACATTCATGCAAAGTGCTTGCCGTTTTCATCCTGTTTTTCCACTCCGCTTTGTCACGGAACACTGTACTACAGCTGTTTGTTCGGTGCTGTTTTGGTACGGTGAAATAACTGGCCGATGGTACGCTTGCGCATTCAGTGATATTTGCTATTCGTCCTACTACGCGGTGCCCGCGGGTTTAGCTGTTCAGCATTCGTGTTCAAATCGCACGGCATAAGGCGTTACGGTAATATTTTCATGCTCGCGTTAGAGTAGTTGAACTCGGCGTGTAAAAACTTCGTTCCGTAGATTTCGCACTCACAGCTTGCTACCAGCAGTGAAATGCCGCAAAAACGAGCGTAGGCACAGCCGCGCCCGTGGCAAGGCGAACGGGCTCAAATAATGAAGTAACGTTGTGAGGTATTGAACTTGTCAGCGTTCGACGTGGTCTAGCCCAATACAGGCATCGCTGCTGGACAAAAAATGTTTTCTTGCCTTTAACTAGCTGTGCATCACGCATGGCAAAATTATTATTTGAAAGTAAATATAATACATTACTCATTACTTTCTTATTACGCTCATCGATTTGAGTTGCATAACCAATTACCGCTTTCAAAAAAGTAATGGTATTACTTTACGATTGCTTCCAAAAAGTTTTCATGCAAACAAGAAGCAAAAAGCAAAGTATAAAGGGACGCCAACCTTTCTTCAAGGTAACATACACTTGCCAACATTTCATGCCCTCCCCCCAATGTGCCTCCACGACACCTCACGACACTACCAACGTTCTGGCGCCGTACACAGCTAACTGGTGCATATTTAACGCAATTAATAAATTACTTTAGCCATGAAATTACAGACACCAAATAATTCACATTACTAAATCACTAGACAACTAATCCATCACATAAATTACTGAAAAGGTATTTCAGTTACTGTAAGTAATCCAACGGTTGTCATGTTTGCTGATATACATGATATGCTGAAATTCATGACATCCATACCTCGCACTCTTTCAGGTTCTAGCAGAGCACCTTGAGAACCGAGCCCCTGATGAACCTGTTCGACTACCATCACCAATTGAAGAGTTTGAAGCAGCCAGTGTGGCACAGGCAGATAATGTTGAAGAGTTTGAAGTAGCCGAACGCGGCACTTATGTTCGCGATCGTGTATCAACACGCGAAAAACCCCGAAACTTTAGACAAGCAGCGGCAAGGTGCATGACATCGCGGAACTGCACCCGTGTTTACAACCTAATGAGATGTTAGTGCTTCGGCATTCTTCCAGCAGCAAGTTCCCAGTGACACTTTAGCGCGTTTTTTCTCCCGTCATTGGAACGTGCAGCTACATGAAAAGACATATGTACCAGCTAAGATTTTCAACGCGCGAGAAGGTGCACACATCGCTCTCGCTGTTGGCACACTCAACATGGCCGTCGTTGCCCCCGTTGCCGCCATCGTTTTCTGTATCGGCTGTCGGTTCAAACATGTACGGCGAAAATACAAGCTCTCCGAGACAGCGAGAACGTTCCATAATGCTTACAACTCAGCTGTGAAGCCAGAACAGAACAGCGTGCTACGCTCTGAAACGGCGGCGCCGACCGGCGATCCCCGTGAATGACGTCAAAGCGGTCCCGACCAATCACGGGCAACCGCGGCGTTCGCGCGATTCCCTGAGGCGCTGGTGCGCGTTTTCTTGCAAAAAACAGCCGCTTGCGTTTGTTTCCGCCCTTTTTAAACGAGATATTCGTGTTCAGTGGACTCAAAACTGTAGAATGCCGCAGGGAAATCATTTTTTTTTTCGAAAAGTGTTTCAGCTTCCCTTTAATGCTGCCCATAAGACTGTCGTTCATATCTTCATCCCTAAGGTCCTCTTCCTGAGTTAAGGCCGAATACCTGTTCTGTAGCTTGATCCGGAATTCCTCTATTTTCCCTCTTACCGCTAACTCATTGATCGGCTTCTTATGTACCAGTTTCCTCCCTTGCCTCCTCAAGTCTAGGCTAATTCGAGTTCTTACCATCCTATGGTCACTGCAGCACACCTTGCCGAGCACGTCCACATCTTGTATGATGCCAGGGTTAGCGCAGAGCATAAAGTGTATTTCATTTCTAGTCTCCCCATTCGGGTTCCTTCCCGTCCATTTTCGGTTATCCCGCTTGCGGAAGAAGGTATTCATTATCCGCATATTATTCTATTCTGCAAACTCTACTAGTAACTCTCCCCTGCTATTCCTAGAGCCTATGCCATATTCCCCCACTGACTTGTCTCCAGCCTGCTTCTTGCCTACCCTGGCATTGAAGTCGCCCATCAGTATAGCGTATTTGGTTTTGACTTTACCCATCGCCGATTCCACGTCTTCATAGAAGCTTTCGACTTCCTGATCATCATGACTGGATGTAGGGGCGTGGACCTGTACGACCTTCAATTTGTACCTCTTATTAAGTTTCACAACAAGACCTGCCACCCTCTCGTTAATGCTATAGAATTCCTGTATGTTACCAGCTATATCCTTATTAATCAGGAATCCGACTCCTAGTTCTCGTCTCTCCGCTAAGCCCCGGTAGCACAGGACGTGCCCGCTTTTCAGCACTGTATATGCTTCTTTCGTCTTTCTAACTTCCCTGAGCCCTATTATATCCCATTTACTATCCTCTAGTTCCTCCAATAGCACTGCTAGACTCACCTCACTAGATAACGTTCTAACGTTAAACGTTGTTAGGTTCAGATTCCAATGGCGGCCTGTCCGGAACCAGGGATTCTTAGCACCCTCTGCTGCGTTGCAGGTCTGACCGCCGCCGTGGTCAGTTGCTTCGCAGCTGCTGGGGACTGAGAGCCGGGGTTTGAGTGTGGTGTTTATATAGGAGGTTGTGGCCAAGTACTGCACCAGGGTGGTCAATCCTGCTATGGTGAGGGAGGGCGTTACCGGTTCTGGTCACCGGGATCAGGCCACGCTCCAGGCCTGTTTATGCAATTTTATCAACACGCGGATTTTTTTTTTTAGTCTGTTTTAAGTAGCACGCCTCTTTGCTGGTGGCACCACGCTTCGCATTGGATGAAATGGAAGGCCGCACTCCATGTTATAGTGAGGACTCACCGCTGAGGAGCACCGCTAAGCCTGCCCCACGCTTCTGGGCATACCAGAGTCAAATTTACAGCGACGCACCAGCTTTTTTTCATGGATTCACTTAAAGGGCCCCGCCCCAGGTTTGACCATTTTGAGCTGACAAGTGCAGAGGATACATTGCGCGATAACGATCGTGTCTGCAAAGTATTACGTCGCTACGCGCCGCGGAAAGATATGAAATTTCAAACCGAGCGCCATTTTCTCTTCTCCTCGTGGCCGAAGCGCACCAAGCCGGAGGATGACGTACACGTGCTAGTGCGCCTACGTACACGTGTTCGCACTGTGGCGTCACCCGTGGTGACACGTGACTTCGAGAATTATTCAAGCCAACGTCTATTATTTGTGCGATATGTGGCTTGAATAAACGAATTAAAGCTTAGAGAAATAATAAAATACACAAAACGAATGTGTGCATGTTTTTGTTCTAGCACCGCAGCAAGAAAGATGTACTCCCGTTTCATCTGCTTGTTCCCACATTGTGCGGTCGCGCGCACTGACACCGGAACTATGTCAATTTCTACCGTGCTCCAGCGCGGGATCATGCTCTGTGATCCACTTGCCTGCCTCAGTATTCGTGTAGCAGTGACTTATACCGCTAGCCAGGTGTCCTCGTGCCCATCGCGCAAAATTGTGCGCTGCGCGAAACGAGACAAACAGAACAGCTCACGCGCGACGCCGTCAGCGGAAGTGCGCCGGGCCGCAAAAACGCCAGGAGAAAAAAAAAAGAATGAACGCGGGGCGCGTGACGTATGCGTCACGTGATCCTCGAGGTCCGATACCGGAGAACGCAGGGAAGGAATTTCGCTTGCGGAGGATAGACGGGGCAAGTGGAGAAAGCGTCAATGTTTGCGGCGAAGCTCGCCTCCTGAAATCATGGGTTCGCGGCACTGAAATATTTCTATCTCGGCTATTAATGAGCCGATTTCCAAAAAGTTTTGCAGCAGAACGCTCCCTAGAGGACACGTAACAACTTTCAGCGTATAACCAAAATTTCATATGGGGCTTGGTAAGGGGCCTTTTAAGTCTAGATTCGACTCTCGATCCACTCGCCATCACGGGGAATTAAATCAATACATCTACGTTATAATCGTCTACATGATAACCGTATTCACACGATACAGGCATACGAAGGTTTGTTCCTAGTAGCGTGCATACATTAGGTGACGCACACGTGCGCAATAATGAGGCGTCCGTGCTTTCTTGGACACCTGCGTGGCGGTCCGCAAATTTTGCTCGGCCGCTGCAAGCCATCCAAGCCGAGGACATTGGTGGAGCCGGATTTAGCGGTGGTTCGTTTGCGTGTCTGACAGCTCGATGTGCCTTGCCACATTTCTTTGCATTCTCGTTTCCATCTACTTACGCGCGCTGCGTCTCGGCTGCGCCATAAACACCGGAGATCGATGCGCTGCATGCATCAGCTGATAAGCCGGCTGCCGGCACAAGATCGTCGCGTCAAAACTCCGTATTGACAGAATAAATGCTTGATTTTTGTGTTTTGTTGTCTTGATCGAATAGCGGGCTCAGTGATATCGCCCGTGCGGAAACGCTCGGACACTCCCGCTCTCAGGCGTGCGCCAGCTGAATTCTTCTGGCAACACTGACGTCCCTCCAACGTCCATGCTATGCGAATGAAGGGGTCACTGAGAGACATCCGTCGCTGCGTGACGTTAGGCGGAGCTCGGAGCGGTTTTCTCCGTCCTGTGAATACCGCAATATATGCGGCCTCTCCGGAAAATTAATGCGATGCTCTGGCGCTGACATGCGCGAGATATAATAATATACTTTGAGCAAGGAACAGAAAAATGTTGAGATACTAACAGACATTTCATTCAAATGAAACAAGGTTGATCGGGGTTAAGAAATTTCCAAGCAAACATTTTTCTGCATACGAGTTTGCTGCTACATTATACAGGTCTATGTATCGAAGTATCTGAGGATACAAATGGAAAGTATCGTTTCGGATACAATAATTGCGGTAGTATCGTGTATCTGTGTCGCAAATACCTGTTGCCCGAGTATCTAGTATTGTATCGTGATATATTCAAAGTAGCTTTGCCCAGCTCTGCCTGGCAGAGCCTTCGAACGTAGCATGAAGCTCACTTACGACACTTCTATAGAGGCAACTGCTTTGCCCGGAATCGGGCTATGTATCTGGGATATCTCCTGTGCTCTGGTTAGAAAAAAAAGGTAGTTCATAAGGAACTCCCAAGCCATCTCGGGGGTGATTCCTCTCTATATCCTGCAACTTTCCTCTGCCAGCACTTTCAAAGCCACCTCGCACACTGGCTTCCGTTACCTCCATTATCACTCAGGCCCCGCAGCTAGCCTTGTCTTTTCTCTGCTACCTTAACACAGGGCTGGGAAAGATACTTCAGAATTGTATGTTTGATATATGCACAAGATACCCGCGAAATCTTTATTTCGAATACAGACACAACAGAGACTTATAGAGGTATTCGCTATTGTATATTAGCGTACCTCGATACCTTCTTCCAAGTCTTATCACAACTGTATATTCGGGGCGACTAGGAGCTACCACTGCTATCTGCTTGTAAGCTTATTGAATGATAATTATCAGACAGCGTTGTATTATCAGACAGCGTTGCAGACAGCGCTTGCTCGAACGGCCGGGCTTCTTCGGCGGTAACTGACGCACCAGGAGACCGTAAATTAAGTTACACTTTCTTAAATTATGGGGTTTTACGTGCCAAAACCACTTTCTGATTATGAGGCACGCCGTAGTGGAGGACTCCGGAAATTTCGACCACCTGGGGTTCTTTAACGTGCACCTAAATCTAAGTACACGGGTGTTTTCGCATTTCGCCCCCATCGAAATGCGGCCGCCGTGGCCGGGATTCGATCCGGCGACCTCGTGCTATTAAGAATGGCGAGCTGCAATGTAGGATTGCCACCCAATTTCGACTGGGGGACAAGACGCGCATCCCCCACTCTCCGTCGCTTCAGCTAGGATACGTTCGAGGAAGCGGGCTTTGTGCTGACACCGCCGCAAATCCTCCAGCCCCATCGCCGTTGTGACGGAACTAGTTCGGAGGGCGAACTATTGTGCCAGAGCTCTCCAGCACGAATCTGATCTGCTACGCGTGAGCGAGCTGCCGCGGGAAAGCTGTCTTTTCGTGCTTCTCACACGACGAAGATGAGCAGGACAACGAGCTACCCAGAATGTCTCCGAGGTACCCGGAACGGCGCCCTTCTGACGTCGGCTCCAGACCTTCGCACCTGTGTGTTTGCGTGTGTGTGGGCGTAAACTGTTCTGCGGAACGGCGCCCCTCTGTCGCCGGCGCCGGGCATCAGAATGTGTGTGCCGATGTGTACGTAAACTGTTCTGCGGGGCGGCGGCAAGTTGACAATGAGTAAAGGAACGTTCGCGCCGCCTTGTATCGCCGGCGGACCGAGTGTATAAAAACTGCTGTTGTGCGGATGCTCGATACACTTCTCTCGTGCAGTCAGGTTGGACTGACACACTTTCTCTTGAGCAGTCATGTTGGACTGACACTCTTTTTCTTAAGCAGTCATGTTAGACTGATTTAAATACTGTAAATAAACCCATTTTCCTCGTTCTCGATGAGAAGCAGTTCTTCCCTTCATCAACGTCCTCAGTGTGTTTAAGTTGGACGACGGCATGGGCCAGCTACCTTCGAATTCATGCCGGACTCCAATCTTGGCAACGGATCTCGAGCGATGGGATTGAGCCCCCAATCCTGACTGTGCTCAGCAGCCCAACACCATAGCCACTGAGCAACCACGGCGGGTAGTTACACTTTCTTAGCAATGAAAACAATGTAACAGCAAGCTATGGGTGTGCGGAACCAAAGGGCACCCAGTTGATGACACACAAATATCCGCCTTCTTAGATTACTGTGCATGTTATAGAAGACCTGGAGGAAAAAAAAAACGCTCCACTACGGCTTTCGTCATAACGTAGGAGTTGTTCTCAGGCATTACCCGTACAAAAATGACTGTTGATTAATCATTGATATATTGTTGGGCAATTGTTGAAACAACGGACTTCAACAAATTTTCAAGAGCAATTGAGTTCACTCAACCCTTGCACAACAATATTACCCCTGAGTGTTCTCAATAAACAATTTATTGGGTAATTTGTGTTGATTTTTGTAGTTGTTTTTTTTTGTTGTGTAGCAGTTGAGTCCAGTATGCAATAATTAGGACTCGCATATGAAGACATTCCAAACATTTATTGTGATGCGTTCCAACCTCATTCCGGTCACTTTGCGGCAGGTAGGTTCTTCTTTCGCCTCGCTTTCATTAAAAGAAAATAGTGTGTGACCGATGGGGTGGAATCGAACGTCGGCAGTCGATCCCGGTACTCTAACCAATAGGCCACGAGCGCGCGCATACTCCTCTCATTCGAAAGCCAGTAAGCTCTGAAATGCTTGGCGCGTGCGCCGCGTGCCACTTCCTGGTGCTGTCGCTACAGCTGGCGCTTTGAAGCGCCTATCTCCGGGACCGCCCCACTTTCGTAGCCATTTTCGCTACGTAAAAACTGCAACGTTAGACTAGATTCATGACCGCCCAAGTTCATAACGATTTATTTCTTCGCCGGTTTACAAATGCCATCGTCATTTTAACAAACACTAGATGACATAACCATTGGTACGATCCGAAATTAGCACGTTTCGGGGAGCAGAAGAATGCGAAATTCACTTGCAAACACGGTGACTACGCGCATGTGGAGTTCCCCAAAAGTAGACACGGCGGCAGCGCGGCCGGCGATAAGACAGGTGCCGACACGCGACGACGCTACCTTCGAGAATCGGACGCGCTGTGGGAACCGGAGGATGCAAGCGCGCACACGCTACAAACATACACGGTGACGTCTTCGAATTTCCTGCGACGTACCCTCTGTCCGTAAAGCAAATATAGTTTTTTATCCAATGTCCGTGGTACTAGAGATCAAAGAACGAACGCGCTTTGAGATCGCAGCGCGCAGCCGCTATAACCATTGACTTCAAAGAGCTTCGGATTCAGCAACGGCCGCTACAGTATCACAGCTAATCGCTGTATCTGCGGCTGCTCCCGTCTCTCGCCTTGCAAGAAGCACGCGATTTATTTGAGCCTCACCGAACTGTCGTCTTCTGATCTCCCAAGCCTGCAGGTCTCGTATGTTCAGTTAAATAGAAGAACACCAAAGGGAAATGAAAGAAACACAGGTAACGGACTCTTATTATACCTTACTTGTCACCTCGTCATCTGCAAAGGTGCTACAAACTATTTTAGAAGCTTTATTTTTGTAAAAATAGCAAAACTAGTAGTAATCTTTATTTCTAGGTAACGCGACAAACCTCAAGGTAGCGTTCGGGTGTGTATGTGTGCGCGCAAGCGGGTGCAACCGAGCTTCGTTTTGCGCACACTTTTGCAACAGTACACACGGTTACCGCTAGTTTCGTAGTCGCATTTTTGGTCGTAGTATTTATTGTTTACGCTACAAATTAGGTTCTTAAAACTTTATGAAGGTTAGTTGATGAAATATTATTGCTAATTAATCAGCGATTTTTACGTGCCGTTATTTTGTGTTTGAAAGCTTTTTATATCTGAATACGATAGTGAAGCTGTGAACGGCTTTCGGACAGTTATTCGGCTCCAGTTGTGCGGTGGTTCACGCCTCGTGCTTTTTGATGAAAGTATTTTTTTTTTCTTTTCGGACATCATGACGCACATTTTAGTGAAATGCTTTAACGACGATAAGTGGGACGTTTATCCGTTGAAGTGGTTGGCTCACCCAGCTACTAGTCTTCTACTGATGTGCGAGCGTGGTTGTTTTGATGAGTTGCGCGGCAGAGGTCATGATGCCTGTTGGAGAGAAGGCACCCCAAAACAGTCGCAGCTGCACTTCTGAAGATAGGTAAGTAATCTGGTTTTCTTGGGAACGTAGCCTTTTTTCTATTTTGACATTGACGAGCGTGAGATGTTAAGCACACCGTTCATTTTCTTCAAGCAAACCGCATGCCCCGGAGCAAATGCGCGCGATACTAACTCTCGCTGCCGCCGTCACTTCGTTTGAAACAATGGTAGGCGAAGAGGCAGCGGCGCCTCATGTGAGTAAAATTGCATTGCTTCATTTGTTCCTGTCTAATAACGTTTCCTTAATTTGTATGAGAGAACACAATTAGAACATAAGGATTGGCTTCTCTGCGCAGTGATAATTTTGTACAGTGGCCACGTCATCTTTCATGGGGGCTCACGTGGGCCGTCTAAGCGCTTGTTATCGCGTTCCGATACGTGAGAGGCGCGCTGCCTTTCAAGGTATTTAGGCAGGCACTACGAGCTTAGGAGAACCGCGACAAATTATTGTGCAGCAGGTGTGCAGCTGTGCTACGCTTGTACCACACTCGTACCGGAAGGCAGTGTTGCACTTCACGCTTACGCATTTCGTAACTATGGCGGCCGCCGTGGCAATTTGGGGCTCGAGGTCGTGGGTACGATCCCTGCAGCGGCCGCATTCCAAAGGAGCGGAATGCAAAAACGCTCGTGCATTGTGCATTGTATGTGCGTAAAAATTTCCAGGAAGTCAAAATTAATACGGAGTCCCCAACTACGACGTGCCTCATAATCAGATCGTTGGTTTGGCACGTGGAACATCAGAATTATTTTTTTTCGTAATGGCTCATCGTATACCATACGGTTAGTGTGATCACCTTTTGTGGCGTAGCGGTTAAGCGCGCCTCGATTTAGGTTGCGGCTGATGTTGCGGCGCACCGCGAAAAATATATGCCTCTTTGGGATTTGCGGAGAACGGCCAACCGATTAGTCACAGCTTCCGCGCGGTGACTGTACACGGATACACAGCGCAAATGAACAGAGGTGCGGTGACGACGTCGGTAAAGAACAGAGCCGCCGACGGGCTCACGTACCTTATCGCCTATCACCGCCAAAACTACCGCAGTAAGCATCTTTATCTAGCGCGGCGGGTTGCCGTTGAAGGCGTACTGTACAATTTTAATAGGCGATAACCGAAACATGCCACCGTTCTCTGCTGCCTCTTTGAGCTGGACCAATCCGAATGTGCGTTGCTTCCAGAAGCGAAAGGAGCGCCAATCGGCGCGTTGTCGCCTCGAACTAAGCGTCGCACTCGAGCACCGTTTGCGCGGTGAAGAATGTCGCGTGCATGAAGCTAGCTCACTGCGCGGACGCTACCGCGCAGAACGCGCAAGGGCGTGTACGCGACGTTCTGCACACAAATCGCGCGGTATGATCGGAGCCACGCCGGAGCCGCTAGCTTCAAGCAAGCGGTACATGTTCTCACTCGTACAGGCACGCTCACGCTCGCATCGCTCTCGACGTATCTTTAGGTCATTCCTTTTGCTGGACTTCTACCCAAAGATTCGACATCTGCTTGGTATCGGCTATGCACTGTTGCGTGGTCTTTGGTTCTACGAGAGAGCCGTGAATATTTTTACCCGCTGTTAAACATCGCTGTGCGTGTTTTAGCTAACATTTACCGTAACAACCCATTTCTTCCTTTTCTCGACGGCACTCGTGAAGAGTCGCAAATTTTTACTTGCCAGTATAGTGTGTAATTCTATTTCGTGCGTAGTGATGTGCAGTGTGTGGCGGATTCTTAATCCGCGTAATCTCATTTTCTGTCCACATTCCCTTCTCACAGGTAACGCATACATCAAATTCCCAGGTGCTAAAGTGTTCTGCGCCAAAAGCACCTTGGCGTCGTGTAAGAGACACCCGTTGATATGTGGCTGATTCACTAGCAAGCTCGCATCTCTGTTGCCACTCTCCATCAAGTGGGATTTTCAACAATTTTTTGTGCTGCTCTGTGGTGTACTAGCTGCCGCATGGACGCTGTGAAGGCTTACTTTCGATTTGCTCTGGCGTTTAGTAGTGAAGGATGGGCTACCTTTTGAGGGGAGGCATTTACTTTTGTTTGTGAGAATGTTTACCAGCCTAACCAAGTGATACGTGCGCACTGTAAACAGCAGCACGAACAGAGGCGGACGACGGACGACGAAATAGGTAGGAGCACACACGAGCACAAGCTCTACTAAAAGTTTACTTTTGATGACAGAGGTAATAAACACACTGGTGAACTTGACAAAGGTAAAAATCCGTGCATGCGTGAAAGAAACAGCCACGTGCGAGAAGAAAAAAAAATATGAGAAAGCCATGTCATGTAGAATAAACGTGCGTGAAAAACGAGAACTATCGGACAAATCTTCCGAAAAAACAAAATATTTGTCCGATAAGTGATACTACCCAACGAGAAATACTCTTTTGAGAACTGCAACTTTTTCCCAGTAAGGGCAACAGATAACTTGGTTATGCATTTGTATCGTTTGTGATCAATAAATATTGCTTCTGGAACTCCTCTGGTGTCGCGGTATAGAGCAGAAAGAACGATTATTTCATCACAAAAACCAGAACACAAGAGGACTTATGGAAGCATTATTTATTGATCACGAAGAAATATTCATAAGCAAGATTTCTGTGACCCTTAGTGGGACAGAGTCGCTGCAGTACTTCTCGTTAATATCACTTACAGGACAAACCTTTCAGTTTTCATGTTTTTGTTCGTTTTTGACGGACATGTTTATTCTACAGAACGTATTTCGGTCCTTTTTTGTTGTGCCGGGCTGTTTCTGCTGCGCATCCACGACTTTTTCTTTGTGAAGTTGGCCAGTGTGCTTAAAATCTTTGTCTTCACAAATAAACTTCTAGTTGAGTCAGCGTTCATGTGTGTTCCTACCTTAATTCATCCTTCTCGCCTCTGTTTGGGTGGTTGTCAAATATAAATGTACACCGAATTGGCGAAGTGTCCATATAATTGATACATGAAGTTATTTGCGCTGTTTATTTCAGAAAGAACGC
The DNA here is from genome assembly GCF_023375885.2 of Dermacentor andersoni. Lineage (NCBI taxonomy): Eukaryota > Metazoa > Arthropoda > Arachnida > Ixodida > Ixodidae > Dermacentor > Dermacentor andersoni. The sequence continues at coordinate 231,330,591 of NC_092814.1, forward strand.
TGTAAGGTGTTATCTTCTCTTTGTTTTTAACACTGAGTACATTTTTCTAGTTCAACTTCAAGGAGTCCCCTGAGGAAGCCAATAAGAGTGATGGTAACTTCCTTTGTGTGTAAGATTTATAAATTTCATCCATTCAAGGCATGACATGGCACATGCCTGATTGTAGGTTGCAAGCATTCGTAGTAAGATCTACTATTCGGTTCTCATGATGCTTCTTTGTACTGTGCTGCATTCTCCAGGCACATGAACCTTTTTTATGCTCTAAGTGCATGCGTTCTTTTTCTATATGTTGGAGCGAAAATTGTGAGCTTAAATGTGCATATATATCACTTTCCTTGTAATTTTTTCAACACGGGTGTTGTAGCTCCCTCCGTCTTTCAGTTACTGCTTTGTCCCAATTTTTATGCAACCTTTATGTATTTTATGCAGAAAAATTCTGGTGCTATTTAATAACATTTTACCTGCGAAATTGAGGTAATTGGTTTTTCGTAAATGCATTATTTGCGTTTTTCACTGTCTCACCAATCTGGCTGTCGAGTCATTAAAACCTTTTCTCATCCTTTATGACTATTTCTGGGGTACTTGATACTTAAAGTGCAGGTGACCATTTATTTGGCTGTTTGTAATTGTGTTAGCCGTGTGTTACTACCAATTTTCTGTGCTAAATAATTATTTTTTCTCTTATCGTTCAAGGTATTAGCCTTGCCTTATCTCTTTATTGACTGAGGTACCACTTAGTTGCTGGGTATAGGGAAAAAGGCCTCAAAAAGTGCTCTAATTAGCTTTGTGCAAGTCGAGAAAAATTACCGGAAAATTAGCTCACTAAATTGAGGAAGTGCCACCAACAAACTCTTCTCTACCCCAAATTAACATAATCAAATGGTGTACTGTTTGTTCTTGAGTTGTGCCAGGGAGATAAGCTGCATTCATTACACAAAAGTTTTACAAGTTTATTTCTGAAGAAAGCAATCCTGGCTTGTCAGAAACATGATTCAGGTGTTCACCATGCCGGACAACTTTCTAAATGATGTCTCGTCAAATAATAGCTAAGTTGAGTGATGTTTTTTTATAAAATAATTGGGCAACATGAAAAATATATATATATATATATATATATATATATATATATCGAAGACAAAGCTCAGGCAAGTCTACTTTGGTACTTCATTAAATTTTAATCGCCGTGAAAGACGTGTGCTCAAGCTTGTGTATATTTACGTGAAGTCATTTGTTTCAAGTCTGCTTTTTTGCCTTCTCACAGTCAGCCATAGCTCTTCCTGTGATGTGTTAGTGTGCGAAACATTTTAATGTAACATATTCAGATGTCTTTTGTGTATTCACACGCAAGCAGCTTCAAGTGTTCATGTGTTCAAAGTTGGTTGTTACAAGGGTATGCTTAAGCCCTGCCTTTTGAGTCGCTTTGCCTTCTAGTCATAAACTTAAGTCGAAAGTGAAGACCACTATGATCGTTTTGATTGAATTCATATGTATAGGTTTTTCAGATGTATTTACACTGCTAGAGTGCTGTAGGTACTAGCCTATGTCTCCAGGTTCGATGTAGTGGTGCCTTATGTACTGTAATAATGTTTCGCGTGCACGCATCTTTAGTGTAAATAAAGGTACTTCAAGTTGATCAGTCTCTCCTTTGATTTTGTTTGTGTTTAGGAAAGTTATGAGCAGGCACCGGGGCATGCAAGTGTGAGCTGCAAAGCAATTTCAATATATGAATAAAAATCCACTAGCCCAACGAAACGTCAATCATATTTCAATGGCGACTTCTGAAATCTCAATGCCATCTCAACTGTGCCACAATGTGCTTTTCAGTGCTGTGGCAATAATAACTCAACAGGTCAACAGAACTACCACAACGTCAGTTCAACGCAGAATCAATGGTAACTCAACAATCATTCAACAAAACGAACACAACGGGCCGTCTAAGCACAATGGACTTTCAATGGTAACTTAACAATTATTCATCATTGAGGTACCCAATGGTGTTTCTATTAAATTTCAGTGGCCAATGTTCAAGAGTCCTCAACACTCAACCCAACAATTCTCCAACAATCTCTCAATAATGCCTCAATAAGAAACTCAACATTGACCAACGTTAATTCAATGTCTTCTCAATTTTTTGTACGGGTACACCCCGTCAAATGGACATCTCATAATATACGTAGCTGCACTGTTCCTGATCAACCTGTGTAATCCTGTCATCCTGTTATTTTTGCGACATGATGCAAAAAGAGCTCGTAAGCTGATGAGACGCTGCACGCTCACCTGCAAGTAAGGATTTCGTTCCCCTTACGGCTAAATAACCATCGTTGAAGTTACAGAGAGAACTTCTAATTAGGGAGTCGAAAAACAAGGTGAAACAAAAGACGCAGAATATATATATATATATATATATATATATATATATATATATATATATATGCATTTAGTTTGAAAATGACCAACAGATCCTACGCGGCAATGCTCTTTAGGTGGAAATTTGACATTTGGTTCAGTTTTCCCGATCCACCAGCGCATGACACGTCCCGATCTTCGTCACTACTAATCCCAGAGTCCAAAATTCGAAATTTGCGCGATGATGCAGTCAATTCGCCCCATCGAATTCCATACGTTACATTTCGGTACCATGAAAATATGGCCCGTCTGAAACTCACGGAAGGACCAAGCAGCACATGCAAGACCAGCAATGAGGAAACATCGGGCAGAGAAAAAACGTCGCTGCCCAACAGCAAAGAGCTCCCACAGCAGATAGAATACATTGAGGCAACACATCCCTACATTTCCTACCTCACTGATTCATAAGAAGCGTATCAAGTTCGACAGGAGATCCCACACGGGAAATTAAAGGTCAGATATGTGTATCGAGGAGATGGGAGGCTAACAGAAAGAGCTATAATTCGAAGGTCATACCGATGAGCTCAATAAAAGATTTCCTCAAGTAACTTTTACGTCGTGTTTAGGCACATGCGCAATGGTCCCTATCGTTCCGCAACCTAGCGACGCGCTGTTGCTTCGTGGCGAGAGGCTGTTGGACGTATAAACGCTGAGTGATGTTATGTTAATGTGGTCTCAAACTACTGCCCGAACTTTCCTACCGTACACGATAGGTTGGGGAAAGAGGCATAAAAATAGAATAAGAAATCACAGAACGTGAACGCGCATGCATACAGACGACGGCGTTCGCCGCGCATTGATGAAGCGGTCGCACAGAATAGTTGTATCAGTGTAGCCAACCAAGTTCTTCAACATACACTACAAGGAGGCCGAAGAAATCCTACATGGCTCTACCTTTGACCCTGTTAACCCTATGTGCTGACCTTCTGCTGAATTACTTTATTAATTTTAAATAGCGAGAACGTCAATGATAAATAACCGGTTGTCAAAATAAATGGCTAATATCGTAAAACAATTTAAAGAAGCAACGTCTGCTAATTGATTAATTTCCTCCAACTTACGTCACATCTACACTTACAAAACTCTTTTAAAACTAAAAGTCACGCCCTTCAGGAACTTCGTTATATTTTTGTTCCACCAGCAAAAACACTAGAATTTGAAAAAGCCGACGTCTTCATGTTTCGCTCTTGTTCTGTTTGTCTATCCGCGGTACATCCCATTCAGGGAAATATGCCTAAAATGGGCCCATACCCACAGGCACATACCCGGTGTAGCAAATGGTTGTCTACTCGGCGAGAGAGAGATAGTGAGAGAGAGAAAACTTTATTTTCATGTTGGGTGGTGTGGTGGAAAGGCTCTCAGTCCAAAGCCTCGCTTGCGGCATTCTTCAGTGAAGCACTGATGAACGCCGCAAGGTACCGTTGGTCATCGCCGCTGGCTGTTTCTGTCAGCCACCCGGCATGGGGTTTAGGGGAAAGATTTGTAGCGGCTGGCAGGGGAGGTGGGGGTGGTCCACAGCACCAGAAGATATGGGATGTGTTCGGGTGTTCGCCACATTATCGGCAGGGTGGGGGATCTTCAGGTAAGAGGCCGCGGAGGAGGTGCATTCGCGCTGGCGTAGAAAGTGTTTCAGTCTGGGCCTGACGAATCAGTACACCCTGTTCACGGGTGAGTACTTTGCTGAGCTTGGGTAACTTGCGCCTTGCCTCTTGATATGGCCGCGGAAACAGGGGAGCCCACCTTTTCGTCTGGGCTGATCGCGGAATGCAGGGTGCCTGGTTCAAAGTCTGGTTCAAAGCGGCTTGTCTTATCTAATTGGCTCACAAGAGGCGAGGAGCATGCTCAAATGGAGAGGTATTCGATGGGGGCGAGCCATTGCACTGAATATCGATAAGCGGATGAAGAGGGTGGTGCCGGCGTCTGCGATTGGTTCGCTTTCTCTTACTTAGCTTGTGGTGGCTCGTCGACAATCGCGGCGGCATGCAACGGAAGCTTAAGAATGACGCTAAAACGGATCCTCAGCAAAGAAGAGTTGGCAGAACGACGTCTTAAACGGGCCGAAAGTTCTCGAAAATGTTACACGGCCATGCATAAAGTTTTATTACACGCAAATAAACCCATGCTCTCCGGCAGGGGCGAGTAGCCAGTGCCTGAGCGATCGGCGGCAGCCATCTTTTATTCCTTTCGGAACGGGGCAGCCTGCGGCTATTCAGAGAAAAATCCACTTTTGTTCGGCATATTAATGCATCTTTAATGCGTACACGTCACGTTGACATGGTGAGTTCTCGCGGTTTTCTGACGTTGCGTGACAGGCAGGTGAAGTGGGTGCAGCCCTAAAACTTTTGACCAATAGTCGAGGTCTAACGGCGAAAAGGCGTCGAATCAGAAATAACTATTTTTCTTTTGGTAGGTGCAATTATGAATAATCAGTGTGTACACGTCATATCAGATGGAGAGGTATCGCGGTTTTCGTGACGTCACGTGACAGACAGGCGATGTGGGGGTGGTCCAAAAAAGTTTGTAATCAATCGCGGAGGGCTGATTGCAGAAATGTAATAGAAAAGTTTGGTATAGCTTTACGTTATAGCGCCCCTGCCATTTGAGCGCGCCAAATACTGTGGAGGCCCATTAACATTATTTAATCAAATGAAATTCTATCCTCGTTATTAATGGTAGGTACCTTATTCCATGAGGGTCAAGTGGAAATTCTTTCTTTATCGGCCTTTGCAGTACGCCCCCCCTACCCCAAAAAATACCCCTCCCGAACAATGAAGAAAAAACATGATATATCGTTTCTGGTTGTTTACAGATAAGGCAGCGAAATCCCCATGGAACAAATAAGCCCTTTTCCTGCAAGAACATTTTAACTGGCAACGTTACAGTTTGTAAATTAAAAAAAAGGTTTTAACCCTTGGCGCAAATTGCATTTTCTTTACTCTCTTTAACACATTCATTCCAGGGCCTACATTGTACAAGGCCCTGTACGTGGGCTGCGGTAGAACAACGTCACACAAATCCTTGTACAAATTTTTCTTTTTGACTGTAGATAAATATTCATTCGAAAAGCTCGTTAAGAGGAATCGTACACTTGCGTCAACTTCTCTAAAATAACAAAAAAATACCTCCTGAGAGTGTTTCGGTGGAAACAACAAAGTATGGCAGTGCGTGCCCGAGCCTTACTTGGCACACGGTGCCCAAAAAAGATTGCTGATGCCACGAAGGAACAAAAATCTGTTGACAATCGGCCGCAAAAAAAAAAAGGTGTCCCAGGTCCAATCCCCCATTCCGAACTCCTCCAACAAATTCGTTCGGCTACACCTTTCCCATTGCGGAGCCTATACGAAAACGGCGATATTCGATGTAGCTTCTGTACGTTGAGTCTTGCCCAATGTAACACTTGCATCACGTACCAGAGCTTACCAATAAAGAACAGGTTACACACGGTGGCTCTAGCAAAAATCAATGAGCCTGTTCCTTTCCATCTTTCCGCCTTCCCAAGCGTATCATGCGTCTGCGCGGTCCAATATGTCTCGTGGTCACGATAGCGTTCTAGAGGTGCTCCCAAGTGCTTCGTTGGGGTCGTCACCCAGGATACGTTTGCGCAAAATGGTCAGGCGTCGATTGCCATGCTCCGTGCCAGAGCCTCAGTGACTTGGCTAAGTTCACTCTGTTGCCCGACACTTAGCAGAAATCCGCTACACATTCAAGAGCCTCAGATAGACCTTCCTGACTAGTTGAAAAAAACCGACACATCACCCGCATATGCCAGCCCCTTGACTTCCGCCGCTTGCAACTGAAAGCCAGGAATTCTCTATTTTTTCAATATGTTAAGCACATCATCTTTATGTAAATGCAAAATAAAAGAAGGCTGAGGGGGCAGCCCTGGCGTACCGAACGCTGCACGCTAACTCCCAGCCCTCCAGACTCTAGTTAACGATCAATACCGTCGTGCAGTTCCAATGCACCAGGGCCATGCCCTCCTGAATAACAAAACCAATATTAACATGGTCAAGTATGCAAAGCAAAATTTCTTGCGCGACACAGTCAAACGCTTTTTCAAGGTCTAGTTGCAAGATGTCAATGCGGATATTTGCAACATCACTCCAGCACGCATTTTGCTGTGTGAATATTAGCCTTAATAAAACGTCCCTCTATCCCGCACGTTTGATGCGGTCCAATGATTTACTGGATTACTGACTGTAATCTTTACGCTAAAACTTTCATATAAATTTTATAATCCACATTTGTGAGTGCAATTGGTCGGTACGCTGCTACTTGTCGTAACTTCTCCGCTTCGTCAGTTTTGGGGAATTAGGGCAGTGTGTGATTTAGCATAAGACGGAGGCAACTCATTGTAAATCGACAGTGGTGTATGCTCTGACTTGTCTCTTTCTGCCGGGCACTCGCCCCCAAGCCATCTGTTGGCTTGGTCAGGCCCTTATTTCTAACCTGTATATCCACAAATAAAGAAATTATTATTATTATTATTATTATTATTATTATTATTATTATTATTATTATTATTATTATTATTATTATTATTATTATTAATTTGGTAAGCTTCAATAAACACAACCGTCAACTCTGGTGCGATTCCGCGCTTAAAAGCTTTGCAAAGCGATGGCTCTACGGTTCTGGGTGACTAAACGTGTGCCTAGTGCGTGCGTCATTCCACACGTCGCGTCGCAGCCATCTGGCTGACTAAGGTGCGCCCTCGTGTGTGCGTCTTTGGGCACGTGACGCCGCCGCCAGTGGGGAGAAGGTAGCGCCACAACATGGGGAGTGTATAATAACACGAGTACGTTCATGGCGTTCCGAGGTCTACAAACGGCATAATGATATCGCATTTCTCCACGTGAGCAGTCGTGTCTTTGTCGAATTGTTTTGCTTTGTTTTGCTTTGTTTTCTGTAGTCAGCACATATACTATAGTGCTACTGTTCCACTCAGGGAAAGGCGCCCGGCGCCTTTCGCTTCTTTGGGGAATCATTCTTTGCCATTAAACCCCCCTCTCGCTTTCACTGCCCAGCTGCGCCCTCCTGAACGCTGCACCAGGGTTGGTACAGCGCTCAATTACCTGAGTGAATATTTTGCAGAATACCAAAAGAAAGCTTATAAAATACAAGAAGCAAGAACTGGACATACCTACCAAGCCGTTATAACTTTATCCTTACAGTGGCACAGGGGACTTGCATTTTTTCTTGACAACTAGTATACTTGTAATCATTGCTGCGTAGATTTTCTAGGTTCTGTACAATTCCGTATAGAATTATTCTCGTCCTTTCATTGTATCATCTGATTTGCCCCTTTCGTAGGATCTTGTATCCTTTAGTGCACACATCTTGACGCGGCCGTTGCCAGTGTAGTAGCCAGAAATTTCGTTCGGGTGGGGCTCACGTTGCAGCTCGGCATCCTCCTTAAGAGGAAGCTTTAGCTCGGGTGCTCCTATCTAAATACATCTAGAAGGGGAATTCGTTTTTCTCGGCAACCACTGCACCGAGTTTGACGAAGTTTGTTGCATTTAAGAAAAACGAATTCTAGTGACTGCTGGTTTCGAAATTTTCATTTAGGTTGTAAGTTTTTTATTAAAATTGGCCAAAATCGCAGATATTCAGAAAACGAAACTATCAAGCTTAAAACTCTGTAACTCAACAATGAAAAATGATATCACAATTCTGTGAATTTCAACTAATCGCACATATACAGCGGACAAAATTGATATGTTAGACATGAATCTAAAAAAATAGTATTACGGAAATACGGCTTTCGCAAAACCCTTGTACATAACGTAACCAATTCACGTAAGATACAAATTGACATACCAAATTTGTCCGCTTTGACTGTTATAATAGATGCCGTTGACAGAACCGCGATATCTTTTCGTGATGCAGAGCTATTAGATTGCAAACGTCGTGCTTCTATTTTTTAGAACTTTGGAATTTTTTGAAATATTTTAAACGAAATTCGGGCCCTAAATTGAAATTCCGCTTCCAACAGACACTAGAATTAACCTTTCTCTCCCAAATGCAACAAATTTCATTAAAAGCTTTCCAGATGTTATCTCCGAAAAGCGTTTCAGTATTTTACATGTATTTGAATAAGCCGCGTCGGAGTAGGGCCCGAGCTAAACATTCTTCTTAAATAATTTGTCGAGGGACGAAGTACATGAATAATAATTGTATTGCCACTGCCAAAGATGCTGCAAACGAATTCTAGAACTCTACGCACTGTCAAAACAAGTAGAATATGTGATTTTTTATAAAAGAATATACTAGTATGCGCCAAAAATTGTGCCCAAATAACTGATATCAATGCTTCCATTTTATTTGTCTATTTAATAAGTAAAGAAAATATCACACGAACTTTAGAACTATATCAATTCGAAACTAGCGAAGCAGTGCATGTCGCTGATATGAAAATGTAAAGGCCATGAAATGAACAAGTTGAGGACAAATATGTTAATGAAACTTTGTCATTCAAGGACCATGTTTACATTCATGTACGTATGCAACAGTGAAAAATCTCAATGACGTAGGCATTTATTCCAATGTATTACGCCGCAGCAGCTGTCACCGGCGGTGTATCGTGAGTAATTGCACCGAAATTATAGTCACAACAGAGAGCACGTATAAAAAGCAGGAGTTCTGCAAAATATACCAGGGTGAGTCAAATGAAAGTGAGCCAACGTGAATATATGACAAACGGGGTACCTTATTTAGGAGTAGCCTCCATGAGCATTTAGACATTTGTCCCATTTACTAAGGAGTCGCGTGATTTCGGTCTCATAAAATTCCTTGGGTTGCTGCTTCAGAAAGCCTGCAACTGACTCTTTCACGTCATCGTCCGACCGAATCTGGTTCCCTTGAACTGTTTTTTTTTTCGGTTGCCCCAAAATGTGGAAGTCGCAAGGCGACAGGTCTGAGCTGTATGTCGAATGTTGCAGCGTTTCCCATTTGAACTTTGCCAGTTTCGTATTAAACAAATCAGCGATGTGGGAACGGGCATTGTCGTGGAACAAGATGACTCCATTCGTCAATGTCCCACGTCGTTTGTTCTTCAATGCAACACGCAGCCGTTCCGGCGTTTCACAATATCGGAAACAATTGATAGTCTCTCAAGATTTAGCAAATTATATCCGTAATGGTCCCTGACGGTCGAAAAAAAAAATAGTTAGCACCACCTTTCCGGCGAGAATGGCGGCCTTTGCTTTCTTTGGGCTTGGTGAATTCCAATGTTTCCACTGTAACCTTTGCCGTCGTGTTTCAGGCTCGTAGTAGTGGCATTATGGTTCGTCCCCGATCACAATTGCAGACAAGAAGTCGCCACCATTATTGTGATACCGGATCAAATGAGTCAAGGCAGCGCCGAACCTCTCCGTCTTCTGGCGGTGGTTCAAAAACTTGGGCATCCATTGCGCGCACAAAAGCCGATAACAGAGATGTTCATGAATTGTGGCGTGAACCTAACCATGACTGATGTTCACACGCTCTGCCAGTTCATCGATGCTTATCCTCCGTTCTTGTCTCATCAGCTCATCAACCTTCGCAATTTTGTTAAGGGTGATTTCCCCATGGAATTTAGCCCCGTCTTGGATCGTGTTTGCAACTTTCACGTCCTTCTTTGAACCGTTTGCTCCAAAGCTTCACAGTGGCCAATGAAATGCGATGTTCAACGTACACGGCAGCCATACGGCGACTAATTTCTTTTTGGGAAATACCTTCAACAGTCAAAAACTGCTGAAGGCACCACGCTGTTCAACTTTTGGAGTTTCCATTATGTCACGCAACCATGTTTAACCCAGCGTATGAGAGCATTACAGAACCTTTATCCTCACACCTGCGTGTTATTTTTGTAAATGAGAGATGTCTGTGTGCTACGCACATGCCTCGCAGATAATGAACCGAACTATTATTGCGCGGGGTGGGTAGGCTCACTTTCATTTGACTCGCCCTTGTACATTAAAAATGCAAAGATACAATGGGATGCACAAATAGGAAGATAGAGCTTGATAAAGGGCAAACAAGTGTCACTGGAAACAAAGTTCACTGCACGGATACACAAAACCTCGCAGTAAGATATTTAAATATACGTATAAGTCTCCAATAGATCTACGTATCTAAGAAAAAGTCATGGTATATAATGCGTCAAACAAGGCAAATATACGTGCTGCGCAATCACAGATTAACAGAATCCTAGATACCGCCCCCATTCCATCCACTCCCCCCGATGTACCGCGCGCGACGGAAGATGGCTAGCTTGCTCTGCACTTTTCTACTTTGCGCACACAAGGCTGAGTCACGATCGTCGGCTCACCCATTCCAGCACCCCCTCCCCTTACGCTTTCACTCGCACATACAGCATGCAACGCTCGGTAACGATGTTATCGCCCTTGGACTTTATACGAAACATGAGGGCGATGGGGACTGCAGGATTGCTCCTGGAGTATCCGTATAATTTCTATCGCAATAGTATAATAAGAGTATCTGGCAGCTGAAACGTCCCGTGGCCCATCACTTCCCGCAAAGGAAGAACTAACAAAATCGAACTTTTACCATGCGACAATTCGTTGCGCCGCAACAATGTATTTCTTTTCCTTTTGTGGGGCGGGGACACCGAAATGAAAAAACGCAAAGGTAAAATGCATTGGCCCCCCCCACAGTTGAATGCCTATATTGCGCACCTAATGTGGCTACCGAAGCATTATCGAAAACAACGTGAGTCGCTTGTTCCACCAAGAACCATACGCATACTGCTCGGTATCCTACACTGGCGAGACAAGACTTTCCGTAGAGGTTGCGCTCAAGCGAACGCGGTGCAATCCGTTGAGTCCCCACAGTGATGGCGACGAGCGACCATTATTTCTTTTTCTCGTCTGCTAGCCAGAAAGCCTCCAATACTCTGCCAGGAAAAAATCCACTCAGCCAAGCAAACCGAACGCGCACCGAAGTGCGCCGCGCGGTGGTCGGGGCAACACGAGAAGAACGTATGTGCTCTGGCTGGCTCTGGCAGCCCGCGGGGCGTATTTCCAATTGCTAGTAGGTACAATGGGGCGTGGTACTTGTTTGCGCGCATGCGCGAGTAAGAGCGGGTGCGAGAGAGGAAATGTGGGGACTTTTGCTCCTTGAATATAGACCCTTTTTTTCGTAGGTGCCGCCATATTGTGAACGCAGTGGCGCCGCCTATGAGCAGCGCCATACTGGCTTGGGTGAAAGCGGTCTTTTGCATGGCAGGTATACGCTCGGCGGTAGGTTCTGGCGTTTGTTTTCACGGTCGTGCGGTCTGTTTAGTATGACGTGCGTGTTCTACGTGGTAAACGATTCTGTGAGACGTGCGGAAGTGGTTTAAGGCGTCATGGCCGGAGTTTCTGCTGGCGTTGAGGTGGACGGAACACGCAGCGCGATGTGCGCGCGCATATTTGAGCCTACAATCAGCCTCGGAGATCAGTTGTGTATTTCTGAATGTTCCACTCACTAATGTGACCTTATTGCAGTATTATCCTCTATTTCTAAGCTGCGGATTAGGAGCCATGAAACATACGCTACGATCGTAGCATCGTGGGTACCGTTCTGCTACGATAGGAGCTGTGATGTTATACTTTGACAAGCGTTCAAACTGTTCGCTGCAGGTTACATTGCGTGACTACTTGGTTCGATGGATGAGGTTTCCGCCCCTGAATAAAACAGTTTTGGCGAGTAATAGCAGCATACCTTACAGTCTGAATTAAGGGACTGCAAAGGGACTGTGTACGAACTGCGCGAGCATCCTAAGCAGTGGTAGGTTCTGGATTACAGATATCTTTGTTCTATATACCGCATGGTACGACATCAGCGGTTATATATTTATAAGCGTTGTGCGGTGTGACTATGCGAGGTCGTATTGCGGCGTTGGCCCGTTTTCTCTTGCTTTTTCGAGAAAGAGGATGATAACCGAATTTTTTTCGGTTGTGTTCGTTCCGTTCTGTACGACGCACTCACGCGTATTACGGAAATTTTGTTCTCAAAAATAGGCATCGCATTCTTTTTATGCGATCCCGCTCATATATTATGGCTGTATACAGGCCAAAAAGGCAATGCCGAAGCGCACAGCTTACATATGTATCGTGCTGGTTCACCAACCGCAGTGATCGCTGTGTTGAGCATCGCCATCAGCCTCATGCAGGAAGGCTAGCGTAGACATATGGTAATTTGAAGCCTACTAGACATGAAATGCGCGAGAACGATGCCGTTGCATCACAAATATTTGATAGCGCCTGCCGCTTAGATGTGTTGTGGTTGCCTTAGATTGGCCGTGCACGAGCATGCGCTCTTATGTTTTATGTTTTACTCCCTACGCCAAGCGATCAGATAGGGAGCAGGTTTACCATTTCATGCTGCTAATGCAGGGACACCGGTTTTCTTTGTTTAATTAAAACCGATATAAGCAAAATAGTTCACAACACATACACACACCACGACTAATAATGTGCGCACACCGCGGCTGATAAAGCGTGTCACATTTTTGCGCCCCCAAAAGATATTTCCCCCTACTGAAGTTATGCACCGAAAGGCTTCCCTGATGACCTTATATGAACGGACATGGTGTAAATTTCACAAAGTACCATCTAAAACATCTCGAAATCGTTCCGCAGCACGCGACAGCAATACTTTCAAGGAGCGCCGCGCCGGATCGCCCAAGCCAGAGAGCAGGAAAGGCTCTCCGCGCGCCCTATCCTCCTCGCCCGATGAAGAGGGACTCTGCCTAGGCACTACGGAGGAGTTTCTTAGCGCGTGTTGATATGCGCTTGTCCCTAGGCGGGCCGGCACAAGTCGCGGGGCGCGGTAGTGCTGAACTTAGCATCGCAAGTTGGCGGCTCGACGCAATTATATGTATTCAATCGTGTTGTTTACTTATTAAAACAACGTGCCATTATTTCGCATCATTGGCAGCGCCTCCAGGACACCAAAGCGGTAGTCGGGACATCAAAGCTAGAACCTGGACTGGTCCGTGGGTTGGGGCTCGCAGAGGCCTGCGCGTGCCAGGAAAGTATAAGATCGGCTGCCCGCTGTCGCGGGCAGCCAATTTTTTATGCGAACACCCCCTGGCCCCCTTTGGCTTCCGCAGCCGCAACCCACGCGCCGTCCTACTTCCAGCTTTGATCCCCCCGCTACCGCTTGGTTGCCCTGGAGATCCGGCGCCGCCTGCTTTAATATAACCTCAGGTGCTCTCCTGAGGCCTCCGTTTGCCGGTTACATGTGCCCTCCTGGAGCAGTGCTTGTAAAAAAATGCAATCTATAGCCGCGACGAAAAAAGCGACCCCCGACTTATACAACACCAGTCAGAACCTTGCCCCGTCAGACACAGCGATCACGAAATGGGGCGTCCGTGCCCACTGCCTCACCGCGCGGGCAGCCAGCGGCGGAGCGTAAAGCAAACCGGACCGCACTCCGCAATGCCGGCATGCCTAGGAGACAAACGCATACAACACGTGTTAAGAAACCTCATCCGTTGTGCCTAGGTAGACTCACCTATTCAAGAAGCAAGGGCCCCCAGATTTTCTCTCTCGCTCCTGCTCTTACTCGCGCCTGCGCAGAAATGTCGAGTGCCGTGAAAGTGCCACGCCCCGCTGTACCTACTATCAATTGTAAAAATGAGCCCGCGGGTAGGGTAGCGACAAGGACAAAATTAAAGACGTTCAATGTGTCCTCGCGAATAAAAGCCAAAGTAGAAAAAAATAAGTAATAACGTAGTTACCTTGGCTGGCTTTAGTGTCTTGACATGAATGCTTTGGCGTAAGTGAAACAAAATGTTTGATATTGTTTTACTTGATATGACAGCCAAAAATGAACCGCCAGAACGCTTCGTCTCATCGGACCTCGCTGCGTGTTTTGTAAACTTGTCTAATAGTGTGTTGATTTGGCTTGTCTCGTTGTGTGTTCCGATGTAAGACTTTAGAATAGTCAATGCACCTTTGGTATCAAGTGTTTATAACAACATTAAACCCACAAAGTTCCGTAATTGAAAATGTAAAGCACTACTTTGCAAATGTCAACGTACCTTTCACATCAAAAGCTTATGAGATTTATATCCATAAAGTTTCAGAATTGATATCCATGCGCTCCGTAGATTACGCGGCCTCCGCGAGATGCCGCGGCGAGCGCGTTTGTCATCAAAATGCCCTTGAAACTTTGTGCTCGTATGGGGCTAATTGGCATTATGTGACTCCCGGTACATGGGTGTTGCCGCAAAATCCAGCCCGAGTTCGCAATGTTCGCGGTGAAATGTCTTTTAGAGCATGAAAAAGACATTCTAGACAAAATCCAGAATGATTTCCGGCGCCGGGGGTTGCTTTGGTCGGCGGTGCATGGGCAGCACGAAAAAATTTCGAACGGGCCTGAAGCCCCATAAGCACCCCCCCCCCCCCCCCTGGCTTCGGCCCTGGCCGTTGCCATATATCGTGCTTGCTGATTTCATGCTTCTCCCGTTCTTTAAAGATCTCTAAATAGCTGCAGTGTTATAGTTTCGAATGACACGTATTATTCGCTTGCTGATAGCCTATTTGCCTTAATCTCTGGGGTTCGTGACTCTCATGCTTTGCCGTTTCTCTTTAGGCCCTCCGTTGCTTGGGTGAGCTTGTATGTTTTGTGGGCGAGGGAGCGAAGACTTGTGGCTGCATCTGTTCTTGACAGCGGTATGGGTGTAATCTGGGCACCCATACCTTAAGGCCTTAAGGGCTTTGTTGAAGTTTTTAAGGACATGCCAATTGTGTGACCGCCTCTGAACGTTGTAGCGCGTAGTTTCGCGTTACTGTGTCAATTTTCTTTTTTTTCCATTTTTTTCCTCTTCTTCTTCTTTCTCCTTTTATTCCCTTTACCCCTTTCCCCAGCACAGGGTAGCCAGCCGGGACTTACACTGGCTAACCTCCCTGTCTTTCCTCTCCTTTGTCTCTCTCTCTCTCTCTTGTATGTTTTGTGCCATGGTGCCTCACCTTCTTTTCTTTTTTTCAAATTTCTATTCCCCTGTTCCACTCTCCCCCCACCTCCTTTGGCTTCAGCGACATTCCTATGTCAACCAGAGTTTGAAACGAATGCCAGTGTCAGAGGCTTCGCAAACTGATCCTAACGCAAGCAAATATGTTCACACTGAGAATGTCAAGTACGACGTGAACGCTGTCAACATTTAACAATGCAACTGGAATTCTTGCATTTTTAGTTGTGTTCTGGGCTATGGTTTCTGAACATAACGTCCGCGAACATTCAGTAAACAGCACAAGCCAAATATAGATGCCCATCATCGTTACATAACTGTCCAAGCCAACGCGTGACCTCGCCAAACTGCACTAAACAAGAAGAATCAAACAAGAAAAAAAAGCAGAAAAAGAAAGAAAGAAAGAACGAAAGAAACAAAGAAAGAAAACTGACTCCGCACAGACTTCGCAGCCCGTAGTCAATGGCTACTCTAGCAGCTCCAATGTAATTCACCCCTTCGGATTGCCCAACAGCCCGAGACACGACTGATCGGATGTTTATATAAGCTATGCTCACGATTGGTCTTCGATTTAATGCCACTCGTAAGTACCTGTTTTCTCTTTGTGCCTCTGCTATCAGGCAAATTCGTCTGCCATGTAGTTGTTCAGGTTATCGATGGCATGGCGAAACTTGTCCAGTGTGTCAGATGCATGAGTCAGGAAAAGTCACTCCAAAAACGTGCACCTCGACAACGTAGCATCAGGGATTGCGACAGTCCCGGCTCTTCGTCCGGGGTTGTCGGCATGAACGAAGGCAAACTGGGCACTATGTATGTAGGCTTCAGGTATGCGAGAATGTCGGGAACGTGTGCATAGGGCAAACTATAGAGAATCTCGTTGTAAATATCGGAGGCCATGAAATGGGCTAATACTCTTCTGCACGTTCTGCTTGATGGCGGTCGTCAACCACAAGCGCATCACCTTTCGTTCATTTAACAGTACACTTTTAGGCTTGATTTCAATCCCTAAAGAAGTCGAAATGCGATGGTAGCTGCTGTTGAAATTAAGAACACACTGTGTTCGGTTTGCATGACCATCCATCCTTCGTTGGTAGCATCTGGGAGGGCACTAAAGGCGCTTCGTTAGACGGTACCTTTTAAAATTCTCAGGTGCTTTGTTTGAAGCTCGGGTATATTTAAACTATAGCAGCTACTTTAACAGAAAAAAATTATTGGGATATTTCTCAATAACCTCTACAGCTTCGGCATTGAATATTTTGCGTTTTAAGCAATGTTTTCAAGGTTGGTTAAATAATCATTGCTAATGAATTGTAGAAGCTTAGACCAAGAAATACCTTGAGTAGTTTAAGAGGACAGTGAACAATACCCAGTTGTTTTTCTCGTAGCTCACATGTGCATTTCCTAAGGCTCAACCCAAGTTAGCGGAAACCCTTTATAGTACTTCAGCCTACTGTCAAATACGCCGTCAGCGTCATCTACACTGTGTGTATTTTTCACAATATAAGCATCCTGTCCCCGTGTCTCACGCTCTGTTTCGAAAACATGCCAATTGCACAGTCAGCAACTGAAAGATCGGCCAAGAAACTTTCAGTTCCTCGTATTGACAGACCGAAAGGAAATTGAGCGCTGAGATTGCTGCACGGCAAGTCGAACAAACATATTGCTTGATTACTTTGAAAAAGGACACAGCGCAAAAAATACAGGGACACGAGAGAGCGACATGCCCACAACGCTGTGTGCGGGTCGCTCTCTCATGTACCTGTCTTTATTGCGCTGCGTCCTTTTTTCCAATGAATCACCAACAAGCCCAAACTTCTACACTAAGTACTCGATTAGACCGTCTTTGATTAGCATACTGCTTTGGACGTCAGGACGAAGCTCAGGAAATGAAAAGGCCGAAGGGCTATTGTGCCTACGTGACAAGACGGCAGGAAGACGCGACTTTTTAATCTGTGCTTTCATTGAAACGCTCGGTGGGTTCACCCACTGTCTTCCTTCGGGTGCCATCTTGCCGCCGTAGTGATCTCCAACAATTGGCGCTTGATGAGTCTTCTTGAACCACTTTTGTCTGAGGAAGTCAAGAACTGGGAATTCAGTACGAGGAGGAGCAGGAAAGAGAGAAAACAAAGGCAGAGTCGTCAATCAGACGCGTGTCCAGTTTGCTACTCTACGCGAGGGGACGTGGTCAACCGATGAGCAGAAAGAGAGGAGAGGGAGGGAGGCACTACCAGTGGGAATTGACACGGCACGCCGTCCATCACTTACATATTAACTCGCTGACCCCAACAAATTTTATAAAGTGTAGTAATGCCCGCGTCTTTCTTCTTTCTTCTTTTTTTTTTGTAAGCCTGTGACGCGAGGAGGCCATGGTCAAAGAACCTAACTCGGAAAACCTTCTACGATCTAGGTGGTTTAACAAAGACCGACGAACGTCGCATTCGAGGCTATCACGATGACAAAAACACAGTATGTGTTTGATTGTCTCTGCACAGTTGCACGGCCCACACATAAGTGTGTTTGCCATTCCGCTATGGAAGCAACAGCCTTTCATAAAAGCCACCCTTAACAAGAGGTGGCACAGTAAAGCGGCACCACAGTGGGAAAGGTGCGAGAACAGGCGCTGCTAAGGGTGTTAGTTTGCTTGCTCGTGCCTAGATGCAAACTTCAGGAAGCAGCCCGACTGTCTCCATCGGACGTCCGCACAGATTTGACCCTTTGTTGAAGCTGAAAATGTGAATTAATGCATACAGTGAAAGAAGGCCAGTGTTAGAGAACTACATAAAAGCCACGAACAGGGTGTTTCAGGTAACTTGGCCTTCGAACACTTTTCAAGCTACCGGCTGCAGGTTGCGTAGACTGATGGTTGGAGATGTTCTTCGCGTAGTTCAAAACACCCATATCGAACTATTTGATATATTAAGCACGCAAATAAATCACTGCATCGCTGCTGCCCGCATCACCGTCCAATGGCGTTCACCAGAAGTGCCATTAACTCGCTGCTCCCTGAGTGATAAAACAAAGTTGCAGATGACCGTTGCACTGCAGCAAAAACGTGCTATATTAAGATGTTAATTTGTTTTTGTTTGCTGTAATTTCTATATTAACACAAACAGACAGTCGTAAAGAAACCACTACAACCACAAATAATGTTAAGGGCGCTGGCTGTTCTTTCGTCTCTGGTACAGTAGCGTACCTGTGGCATCTGAGCACAAAAACGTCTGTTCTTTCTTGTGTACGCTCGTGAGCAGCCTTGTCGCCTCGCTGCCTTATTTTTCCCCTTCTTCACGTGGTGCACGTTTGTCACCTCGGTGCATCATTGTAGCCGCATTGTTTTTGTTGTTCGCAGTGAAAGAGACGTTGCGAAATGCTCTACTAGTAGTGACGAGCATCAAATGTGCTAGAATGCGCAAAAATACTTTTTTATCGTGAACATAGAACATGTAGGCAACCATGGACTGGGAACTTCTGCTACGTAGGCGCTTCGGACTACATGTCCGAGCCACTGGAAGCGAAGGGTTACGTCAGTGGGTGAGAGAAATTGGGAGAAGACCGCGCAAAATTTTAGTTGAAGGCATGCATTTTTTCTTGTTTTATTTTGAAATTTCTCGGCTGAATAACTTCGGACTGCGTACCCCTAACGCTGCCATTCTTGTTTCATTTATCTCTCAAACCGTCAATCTACGCAACCCGCGAACGAAAAACGCTGGCTTGAAAAGCATTTGAGGCCCCCTTTAACAAATCGGATGAGCACTCCGCGAATGCAACCAACTCAGTATTTGTTCTCTGGTCGAACAGCTCGAGGTATGTTTACCGTGAACTTAAAGGAGAACCAAAATGACATTTTTTATTTTTTATTTGAGTGCGTTAACTGAATGTCCAGGACCTCGAATACCCTAGAAAAATAACGGCAAGCGTCAGAGAGCCCAAAATAATTTAATATAATTGCGGACAGGCCGCCAACGGAAACTGACCCTTGCGACGTTTAACACCCAAATCCTCTCGAGTGAGTCAAGCTTAGCAGGACTCGTCGAACTACCACACATTGTTTGGGATATTACCGGCCTCAGTGAGATTAGAAGAACAGGTGAGGCTTACACATTGCTGAATAACGGCCATGTCCTCTGCTATAGAGGTCTCCCGGATAAGAAGCAATACGGGGGAGGATTCCTAATCCATAAGGACATAGCGGTCAACACTGAATAATTCTACAGCATCAACGAGATGCTAGCAATAGTCGTGATCAAACTCAAAAAGAGGTATAGATTAAAGGTAGTACAAACCTAGCGGCAAGGTTGCAGAATCGTATTTTATGCTACTATAAACAGTGCTTCTGACTTTGCACGTCTTGTTCGTCGGAAAACACAACAAAACAAGCTTGCTTTCTTTTCCACTCCTGTACAGCGTTTTTCGCTCAAGTAAAAAAAAAGAATCATGAGCCATTTCACTGTGTGAAGGTGGATGACCAGCGAAGCTGTTTAGCATATGACGAGGCACGTACCCAGGGGGCGGTGCCCCCCCCCCCCCCCGAAGTTAAGCGGCAACTCCCCCCCCCCCCCCCCGCCAACGCCAAGACTCCTCACACAAATTCCTAAAGCGCCGACAAATCAATCTATTCGGCGGTCAACATTTGGCTGCCTCTTACAGCGAACGCTGTGTATGACTAACTTACGTAGTTTTTCCGGCGTCCGTCAACAGAAAGAATCATCATATGGACCGATCCTGGTGATACCCTGTGGGCTCAGGAACCTGTAACGCGTCTTTCGGGATCTTCGGGATGGGCCGCGTATGGCTTAACGTATGCTTAACGTATGCCACGTATGCTTAACGTCTGCTTCACCTCCGCCGCGGATGTGCCCGGTGTTGCAACATATTCGGGTCCGGCCTGCGCATGGGAAGTGCTTAATGCCTGCTTCACCTCCGCCACGGGTCAGCCTGGCAGCGTATTTACAATTGCTAGTAGGTACATCGGGGCGTGGCATTTGCGGAGACGATGGACGTTTGCGCGCATGCGCAAGTAAGAGCGGGTGCGAGAGAGGAAATGTGGGGACTTCTGCACCTTGAATATACGACTCTGCCTAGGCACTACGGAGGAGTTTCTAAGCGCGTGTTGTATGCGTTTGTCTCTAGGCGCGTCGGCAGAAGTCGTGGGGCGCGGTATAGTGCTGAACTTAGGACTCTTCGAAGAACTATCAGACATTGTTTGGGATATTATCAGCCTTAGTGAGATTAGAAGAACTGGTGAGGCTTACACATTGCTGAATAACGACCATGTCCGCTGCTATAGACGTCTCCCGGATAAGAAGCAATACGGGGTAGGATTCCTAATCCATAAGGACATAGCGGGCAACATTGACGAATTCTACAGCATCAACGAGACGGTAGCAATAGTCGTAATCAAATTCAAGAAGAGGTATAGATTAAAGCTAGTACAAACCTACGCTCCAACGTCCAGTCATGACGATGAGAAAGTAGATCAGTTTTATGAAGATGTTGAATTAGCGATGAGGAAAGAACAAATGCGGTATACAGTAGTAATGGGGGACTTCAATGCAAAAGTGGGGGAAAAGCAGGCGCGTGAACAGGCAATTGGCAACTACGGTGTCGATTCTAGAAACGCTAACGGTGAGATGCTGGTAGAATTCGCAGAAAGGAATAAGCTAAGCATAATGAACGCTTTTTTCAGGAAACGTAGAAGCAGAAAATGGACCTGGAAAACCCCTAATGGTGAAACAAGAAATGAAATTGATTTCATACTTTCTGCCGATCCCAGCATAGTGCAGGATGTAGAAGTAATAGGTCGGGTAAAATGTAGTGATCATAGGTTAGTGAGGGCCAGGATCCACCTCCATTTGAACAGACAAAAAGTAAAACTGACCAAGAAAAAACAGGTCAACATATAGGCAGTAAGGGTAAAAGCAGGCAAATTTAGGCTGGTACTTGCAAACAAATATGCAGCCTTAGAAGAGAGAGATGATGATCATGACATAGAGGTAATGAATGAAACCGTAACGAGGCTGGCTTCAGAGTTAGCAGTTGGTGTGGGAGGAAAGGCACCAAGGCAACCAGTAATCAAGCTCTCCCAAAAACCAAATGACCTAATAAAGAAAGGACAAAGAATAAAAGTGTCCAACTCAAGAGATAAGATAGAATTCGCGGAACTGTCAAAACTGATCAACAAGGCGAAAATAAGTGATATTCGAAACTATAACGTGAGAAAGACTGAAGAAGCCGTAATAAAACGGACGCAGCCTGAAATCAGTGAAAAAGAAACTTGGCATAGGACAAACCAAGATGCATGCACTAAAGGATAAGTAGGGTAATATCATCAGCAATCTCGAAGATATAGTAAAAGCAGCGGAAGCATTCTATACTGACCTTTACAAAACCCAGACGACTCAGAAGCACTCTATTCAAAACAATGATGAACAGGATACAGAAACTCCTCCTATAACTAGAGATGAGGTCAGAAAGGCCTTGAAAGGCATGAAAGGGGGAAAAGCGGCAGGAGAGGATGGAATAATAGTCGGTTTAATCAAACATGGAGGAGACATAATGCTAGGAAAACTGGCGGCTCTCTATACGAAGTGTCTACTGTCTGCAAGAGTCCCAGAAAACTGCAAGAATGCAAACATTATACTAATCCACAAAAAGGGCGACGTTACAAAACTAAAAAATTATAGGCCCATTAGCTTACTCTCAGTATTATATAAAATATTTACCAAAATAATCTCCAATAGAATAAGGACAACACTGGACTTTAGTCAACCAAGGGAGCACGCTGGCTTCAGGAAAGGTTACTCTACAATGGATCACATCCATGTCATTAACCAGGTTATCGAGAAATCCGCAGAGTACAATAAACCTCTCTATATGGCTTTCATAGATTACGAAAAAGCATTTGATTCAGTAGAGATACCAGCAGTCATAGAGGCATTGCGTAATCAAGGAGTACAGACCGCTTACGTAAATACCGTGGAAAATATCTACAGAGATTCTACAGCCACCTTAATTCTACACAAGAAAAGTAGAAAGATACCTATAAAGAAAGGGGTCAGACAAGGAGACACAATCTCTCCAATGCTATTCACTGCGTGCTTAGAAGAAGTATTCAAGCTATTGAATTGGGAAGGCTTAGGAGTAAAGATCGACGGCGAATACCTCAACAACCTTCGGTTTGCCGATGACATTGTTCTATTCAGCAACAATGCAGACGAGTTACAACAAATCATTGAGGACCTTAACAGGGAGAGTATACGAGTAGGGCTGAAGATTAATATGCAGAAGACAAAGATAATGATAAATAACCTGGCAAGAGTACAAGAGTTCAAGATCGCAAGTCAGCCTCTAGAATCTGTGGAGGAGTACGTTTACCTATGTTCACCAATCACAGGAAACCCGGACCATGAGAAGGAAATTCACAGAAGAATAAAAATGGGTTGGATCGCATACGGCATACATCGTGAGCTCCTGAATGGGAGCTTACTGTTATCATTGAAAAGGAAAGTATACAATCAGTGCATTTTACCGGTGCTGACATACGGCGCAGAGACTTGGAGGCTCACAAAGATGCTTGAGAACAAGTTAAGGACTGCGCAAAGAGCGATGGAACCAAGAATGCTAGGCACAACTTTAAGAGACAGAAAGAGAGCGGTTTGGATGAGAGAGCAAACGGGTATAGACGATATTTTAATAGACATTAAGAGAAAAAAATGGCGCTGGGCAGGTCATGTAATGCGCAGACTAGATAACCGTTGGACCATTAGGCTAACAGAAGGGTACCGAGAGTATGGAAGCGCAGTAGAGGACGACAGAAAACTAGATGGTGCGACAAAATTAGGAAATTTGCGGGTGCTGGTTGGAATCGGTTGGCGCAGGACAGGGGTAATTGGAGATCGCAGGGAGAGGCCTTCGTCCTGCAGTGGGCATGAATATGATGATGATGATGATGATGATGATGAATTGCTTTCTACAAACCAGTTTCGAATTTGTTTCCGAGGACGTGTATCCGTCGTGACGTCATGACACAAAAGGCGGTCTCGTGGGACCAGGATGTCGTGACGTTTTGACTCTAGCGCCGGCTCGCTCTGTTACTCAATGCTGCGCTACTCGTTGATTGGCCCAACGTAGCAGCTAGCAGACGACCGAGTGAGATTTCAGACAGCGAGCTAATAGGATGAGGGTAATGTCTCTTCTGGACTGACCATGACACTGTGGTAATGTATGAAATTTTTTCGTCCGGCTATTGAAGCGGAACTGAAGTGAAAACATAACAAAACATCTGTTTTGCGCGAATCAGGACAGAAACGTTCCAATTTTTTTTGTTCCCCCCCCCCCCCCCCCCCCCCCACTTCGGAACAAGATAAAAAGAAACTGCTTTCGGTTCAGGTTGCCCACCTTCACTGGAGCCTTTAATTAACGCATTGTCTGCACTTGAGGACTAAACATGTTACCTAATACCTAAATGCACACTAGCTTCCTGCCATTTTTCACGTGGCAGCAGCGTATCTTAAGTTTTTCAACATGTCTCATCAGAAGGCAGGCATGTTTGAAATAAACTCTTGAGCGTTTAGAATGATGACGGGCCGTTCGTGGGAGGCGTACATATAATCGCTTAAATGAAGAAGCATATCTCTAGGTGGGCGGTCGCTTTTGATCACACCGATATGTAAATTGAAGCAGGTGCGATAGAAATTGCGTATTGCTTTTGGCGATTTGCTCAGAGATGTGCTTTCACAATTTGATATTTTTTTCTTTAGGTACTTGCGGCCTGCACGCACGCCTTTTCTTGAGCCTCGATGCCTACTTTTCCTTGAGGCTACTCAGAGCGCCGTTCAGTTCTTGAACAAAATAAATTTTAAAGAAGGAAGTCTGAAAGACAGAGAAAAAAAATAGAGATACGAGAGAAATCTTGCAGAGACGAAGGCGCTGCGTCTTCTTTTATGTTCTTTTTTCTTCTAGTTCACAGTCCTATCGATCAATTCCGAAAGGCAGGACACCACTATTTCTAATGGCGCTTACGGGCCACCTAGTCAGACAGCGTGAAGTGTTTTATGCGATTTCCAGGGGCCGAAGCCGCACCCCTACGTCGAGGATTCGATGAAGCGATGGAGGAGAGAGGGTGGGCCGGGGAAAGGAGGGCGTGAGGACCGTTAAGAGGAAAATGAATATCAATGTCATCTCATTAGTGTAAGCGACTCTCCCGGCGTCGCTCGCTCAGAGTCATTTCGCGCTCACTTTCTCGCTCTGGAAAGAAAGTGCTAGCCACTCTGGCCGAAGCAGCGCTGGCCGTCACTGATTCAATAAGAGGCTCAACTTAGCACTCAGCTACTCGGCGAATTATGTACGAAGTAAATCTCACAGAGCTAAAAAGCTTCGAGTGGGGCACGGTACGATTATAAGATAGGATTTAACGTTTAATGTTCTACTCAACTGTTATGAAAGAGAAAGAGAGAGAGAAATGAAGGTGGTGGTGGTGGTTCTGGTATAAACGACTTTATCCAATAAGTGGCCTAGGGGCCTGAACAGACGGGCATAATTTGTATTTTTGCCGTTACTAAATATCCAAGCGATGATCATGCGACACAGGCAGGAGAAACGAGGCCATTCAGTTTAGAACTTTCTGCCCTTAGATCAGGTCATGCGACATTATCTTGGTAAAACTGTCGACACGGCGGAAAACATATCCGTCGACAATAGTATTTTACCGAAGGCCAAAATATTTCTTCTCCAGTGCTCTGAACCAGCACGTGTTTTGCAGCAAGTGTGCGCTTGAAAGGCGTCACCAGTAGAAGAGCGCATGGTAGTAAAGAGAACGATATAAAAATATTGTCACAGCCTGTATTGTGCGAAGAAGAGGACACACGGTGGCCCTGGAGATGAGGAAGAAGATTTTAGGTTTTTCGCTTATCTACGCTTGTTGGCTCCGCCATTAACAGCCATCTGTGGATAGACGTACGCTTCTTCCTTCCCGTAACATCATTGGTGGAAGGACGGGGTCGATGCAGAAGGCGCAGAATAAGCACTGGTCGAAGACGGCGTAATAGATAGAGCGGAAATGTGGCACCCGTGGGACGGTGACAACGTGGCAAGGGACGAGCAAGTACTTGTGGGCTCTGTCCGAAATTTAGGATGGGAAGACATGTCTGATTGTCCGATACAGAAACGATGGTGTGTGGGAAGGAGACATTGTGAAAAAGCAGGACTGAAGTCGCGTGAGTAAGGACATAGTCTCCGCCAGGTACCGGTGGGCAGGCTAAAACAGTGATGCAGGTTGCTGCTAGAGACGGGAGGCGAATAAAGTCCGCAGAACAAAGCTGAGTTGGAGCTTGACCAGGAAGGTCAACGAGAAAGGGCAGGTCAAGTTGTACAACACCGGCTGAGCAGTCAATCAGAACAGAATGGGCGGTCAAAAAGTCGAGTCCGGAATCACATCGTGAGGGCAACGTTCGAGCACACTAAAAAAACGGACGTGTGGCGGCCGGCGGCACTCACACGTGCAGTACGCATTCCAAGCACAGCGGGAGTTCCACCCTCTGCGACCTGGAGCAGTGGCATTGGAGCAGGAGTAAGTACTTTCTTCAAGCGCGTTCGAAGATGCGAACTCATGATGGAAATTTGCGCGCCAGTGTTGATGAGTGCTGTAATGGGCAAACCATCCACGTCCAGAAACTTCCGATCAGTAGGCAGGGTCAGCAGAGGAATTTCAGGCAGGGCTGCCAGAGCAGCATCACCTCCAGGAGATCCCCAGTTAGTTTCCCGTCGGAGAGTGACGACGGTGCTACTAACCACAAGATTACTACCGCTTACCACCCTCAAACTAACGGTCTTACCAAACGCCAGAACCGCACATTAACTTACATGCCAGCAATGTATGTTTCCTCCGATCATCGCGACTGGGACACTGCTCTACCACTTGTCACGTTCGCTTACATTTCTTCGCGCCACGACACAGCTGGCTACTCACCCTTCTATCTCCTCGTCGGCCGTGAGCCCACGTTGCCTTTCGAGACACTCCTTTCGACCACACTCGACTTGCCGACAGAGTACACTCGGGATGCCATAGTCACAGCCACGCAAGCACGCCTTATTGCCCTAATTCGTGTTTCTGCTTCGCAGACACGCCAGAAGCGCCGTTACGACCAGCGCCATCACGACTTGGAATACTAACCAGGTGCTCGTGTGCTAGTTTGGTCTCCAATTCGGCGTGTTGGTCTTTCGGAGAAACTCCTGTCGCGATACTATGGCCCTTACCGCATCCTCCGCCGGGTGACCCCTTTCACATCTATGAAGTGTCTCCACTGGATGCCACCGTGCCTTCACCTCTCTCTGAGATAATACACGTCAGCCGTCTCAAACCGTACCTTTCTCGGACCAATGGGCCGTACCACTAAGGTGCTTTTTCCGCCGGGGGTGATGTCACAATCTGTAATGTGGGAAGAAGAGGACTCTGGTGGTGGCCCTGGAGATGACGAGGAAGAGTTTAGGTTTTTCGCTGCTTTACGCTTCTTGGATCCGCCATTAAAAGCCTTCTTCCTTCCCGTAACAATATAAAGTAACGACACTTAAGAGCCTTAGTCAACTTCTTGTTTCTCTTTTTCTTCGAAGTCAGATGGATCCTTCTTATCATGGCCTAATGAAATTCACTTTCACCCGTAGGAGGAGGAGGAGGAAATAAAGAGAGAAGGCAGGGATGTCAACGAGAAATGCGTCTGGTTGGCTACCCTACTCTGGGGGACGGGAAAGAGGCACTATAAAGATGGGATAGAGAGAGAGACGGCGGAAGAAAAGCCACGGTGAGCTCGTGCACGCACGCGGAGACCTGAGCGAGTCAAAGGCGTTCACGTAGGCCAGTCGCCCTCAAGAAAGACAAAAGTGCCTTCACAGCTTTGTAGACCGACGAGCGATGGGGACAGTCTTCAAGCAGCACCTGCACTTTCACCTGTAACTTCCGCAAGTTTCAGTGCCTATCATTTCTAGCATGAGTTGTAACAGCTTCCACAGACCCCTTAATTCTATTTTGTTTCAATTTCTTAGCCATGGCGAGCAACTTTGCGGACAATATTTGTTTTAGTATATTGCCTCCCACCAAGCTGCGTCACTATATTTTGAGGATTTATCTCTCTCTCCCATAATGGCCTCATGTTCAACAATACAGAAACATTTGCCATTCAGACAGTGCAAGGCTTACCGCGCCCTCCACTTTATTCGATTCTAGCCGCAATTTGTACACCGTGCGGAGAACCGCGATAGAGATAATACGACGTGAAAGGTAGCGCCAGTTGGGTGAAAAGATTAGCTGGGAGAGCTTGCGCTCGTGCCTTATACCTATATGCGCGCGCTATTTTCTCTCATTGTGCTTCTGTTTCGCTTCATCCAGTTCACATCCCCATGGGGGCCGCGAGACGAGAGAGCGGACGGGGCTCCACTTGGCGGTGTCCGCGCTCAGCTCTCGTGACGCTAATTGGGGCATTAGTTCTGCCGCTCGGCGCGCCGAGCGTTCTCGTGCCCGCTGCACTAAAACCGGCGCTGTAGCAACTGCATGCGCCAGGAGCCGCTCAGGGAGTCGTTAGCGAGTTTCTGATGGTGTTCTGCGTGCCGATCATCGCACCATCTTGCGATGCATTGTGCTTCCCGTAGTCCTGGCGGTGGGATTACATTTCTAGCCCTCTATCGCATGCAGAAGGTGAGTATTAGGGTGTACTACACACGTGTTACCATTACGTCAATATTTAGCTTAGCTGATGGGAAGTACGCATTTGCAGCGTATAGCGAAGGGGCTGCTTCTCCTGCCTGCAAATTTTAATGTGCGAGCTTGTGAGTATATAACATCCACCCCGGAGCACATTTATGGCGCTTTTTATGTTCTTTCTTTAACATTAAGTGCCACATCGAGAGAACTTACTTAGAGAAAGGCGGAGAGGCCAGCCTGAGCTAGGGCTTTTTAACTTGGTACTTTGCACTGGATAAAGAAGAAATGGGGAGGAAAAAGGGATGGACGATGATGGTGACAAGAGTAGTGCAGTCAAGACAACTACTTGAGCTTCTTAAGTAAACACATTCCTCGGGTAATTCACGGAGTGTTGAATGTCTTAGTCAAACGTTGCAGTGAGACGAGCCAAGTAGAGCTCACAAAAATAACATAAAGATAGTTCCCACTCTATTCGAACAGAGGGCTTCTCCTTGCCACTTTTGCAACTGCCGTCCGACTTCCAGCTGACGTAAGGCGACAGCAGCACATAGACGTTAGCCATTGGCTGATCGTATTTGAATATGAACTACTTGTTCGCACAAGCTGCCGCACGGATGAACGTTCTGTTTCAATCGTCCAAGGATTACCCTATACGCGGAATAGGTTTTTGACACGTCCCACTCATGAAGTCGCCTTTCCTTTCATTGTCCATTCTTCTTGCGTTTTGTCACTGGATAGCGCATGGCCACGCTCCCTCTGTTATCAGAATCGCCTATTCGATAAGACGGACGATGAGAAATAATAGAATCAGAGGAAAACAATCCTTACAATATATATAGTCAATATACTGTGTTGTACTGGAGCTGTTATAAAATGTTGCAGCATGGCTTGTGCTGCCCAAGGAGCAAACATTCTTCTAGAGTGGTACCTCGAAAGTAGTCATGGTGCCTGCCGATATTTGCCAGGTGAGAAGATGGGCTAGCCGCCCCTTTGTGCACTCTGGGAAGACGCAAGATATGTGTGCTGGCGTCTCCGATACATGGCAGTGGTCGCAATCTGGCCTGTCTCGCCACACCACGGTGCTTTTTCTGCACCAAGCTTGTGAGACCACGTTTCAGTTTTTTTTTTTTTTTTTTTTTTTTGTCATACGAACCTTCACTTCGGTGGAGAGCTTAAGAACTTATGAAGGAGCTTGTGGCGACGCTTGCGGCAACAGTATGGTTGAGCCCAATGTTCAGATGTGAGGCCTCGGATCCCTTAGACAAGCAGGGAGTTTGTATCTGATGAGGCCAGATTAATTCTCACTGCGGTGTCATCACGCAAGGCTCTTGCCTCGGTGTCCATAATTTCATTTCCTACCAGGCCGCACTGCCTAGTAATCACTGAAATTTAATTTCGTAGGCCCTTTGCGGCATGCGGCCCACAAACTCTGCACTGACATGAGTTAAATACGGGCCTCATCTCAGTGTGCGTGCGACAATTTGTATCGCAGGCTTTGATTCACAAAGCACCATAAAAAAACGGCAGTTGGTCAAAATTAGATCTAACTGCTGAGCACGAGGCCGCGGGATCGAATCCCGGCCACGGCGGCCGCATTTCGATGGGGGCGAAATGCGAAAACACCCGTATATTTAGATTTAGGTGCACGTTAAAGAACCACAGGTGGTCGAAATTTCCGGAGTTTTCCACTGCGGCGTGCCTCATAATCAGAAAATGGTTTTGGCACGTAAAACCCCATATTTTATTTTAAATATTTTTAGATCTAACTGCATCCGGGATAATAAGCAGTAGGCACTAGTTGACGTAGGTCTATGGGGCAGCTTGTACCGCCATTCAGCAGCTTGATGCGGGACGACGAAAAGAGCTGTTGCGGCAAACGACGTCACCATGTCATCATGTACATATGCCCAATACAGTCGTTTGCTGCATCTGTGGCACAATATGGCAAACTTTGTGCCAGTTGGTCCGACATGTTTAAAGAGAAAAAGAACCGCGACTTCAGACGAGACGTGACACGTGTTACGTCCGGTCTGAAGTCGCGGTTCTTTTCCTCTTTAAACATGTAACACAAAGAGAGTTGTAGGCCCTGTAGGTGGAACGCACAATTTCTTAGTTATCCCAGCTATTTGAAGCTGTGCGTGCAGCCTAGGCCAGGACTTTTGGAGGCTTTTATGTAGATAAAAACGGGCGAATGCCGAAGGCGTCAGTCCTGCATGCTTTGGAGAAACTGCAGTCAGAGTTGTAGTAAGCAAACATAAAGAGGCTCTCATAACACTAAAGCGGTGCCCTTCAGCTATTCTGCCCTTAGTTGGTGTACTGGATGACCACAGTTGTGAACTGACATCGGACGCAGAAGTCTACGGCCTGTCACAAACAGAGGTACGTGACGGCGCTGACCTAATGTACAAATACACTAACGACCCTTTAATGTTTTGCTTTATTGCACCAATTTACGAAATAACAACAACGACTACAAACAAACAAACAAAAAACAAACAAACTAGAAGCGTTGAATGTTTTTATGCAAAAGATTATGTCTTCGTCAGTACTGGAATTATTATCGCTGAAAGTTCGCCCACTTTCATCGTCAAACCAAGCTGCAATATTGCACTTTGTCAAAATACTTCATGTACTTAAAATTATGCTCTGATCAAAAAAGAAATAAAAAACAACCATTCTATACCAAACGCAGTATACGATGAAAAACAGACTGCGTCACTCATTGTTTATCCACTGTTGCTCCGTAAGAGGATCTTTCTGCAAAATTTGTGTAAGGCAGTGAAGGCAAAATAAAACGTTTCACGGCATTGAAAATGTATCGCGACAATGAACTATCCTTTGCGTGCACATTGAGTTTCCTACTAAAATTACTAGAGGGAACTCTGGTGCGGCAATCGTTGAACTTCCATGGGAATGATAGCACGCGAATTTGTCTAATCTTTATGCTTGTGGCTTAAGACGTTCTTGTGACTCTATTTACAACGTTGAATCTGCATATGGGCGAAATATTTTAGCAATCTTATTTTTCTAAACCCAGAAGAGAATGAGACTCTGCGCACATGCATAATACTACTAATTGTAGAATTTATGACACAATATTTTCTTGAAAATGATCAATTTGCAATGTTGCCAAGCCGTTCGAAGCCAGAAGGACGAAGTTTAGGCAAATATGCCTAACTACACATCAATCCCGTGCTGTCTGTACCCCCATGCTAGCGCCTTCCGTAGACACTAGCGCCAAAGTTCCCTCTAGTAATGTCTGTAGGAAACTTTATGCGAGAACCTGTCCATGGTTTCGGATATTGCGAACTTTAGGTTTTGTTGCTTAAAGAAACTAAGTCTGAGGGGAATTTCGAAATTAATTTTTACGTGCTGTCACGCAACACTAGCGTACCTGCACTTCGCTAGTGTTTATTTCGCAACAGAAATTACAAGGCCTTTGCCGTATATGTGACTGGAGCGATGGCGTAAGGCTCTGCGGCCCTAATAACACCTCTCTTCGTCATTTAGGCTCCACGCTCAGGGCAAGCCTTTCCATGCATTCCTTCTTTTCGAAAAGTCTGCACCTTAGAGTGGGACAACAGTAACCCAAGTCATATTATATGAATTCCTGTTAGTCACCGCGTATTGGTTCCGTTACTCTAGTTTTGTTTATACTCCATTATCCTTCACTAAGGACTTCAGTGTAGACTGAAAAACCTAGAAGCATAAAATGGGTTCGAATGGTGCGTGACCGGCTAATTGGAATGCTTCTGTTTATATGGAATGTCTCTGATTGACTTTGTTTTTGCCTGCAGTAAACTGAAACGTGGGATGATGATAACGGTAACATTGTACAGAACACATCGCGTTTGTTGTGTACCCAAAACCTTGCAACGAATTATATGATGTTCAGACGACCAAGAACTATTGCTGACACAACCGGGAAGTTTACGAATGTCGTAAAATTATGGTACATATGTCTCATAGTATTTTAATCAGACGTTGTGCGCAAAAAAATAAGAAAGAATATCATCACTTATAAAATTGGTTCCCTAGAACACTTATTTAATTCTACCCAAGACAAGTACTCTGCTCGTAATATGGAAAATGCTATTTCTGATATCAGCTTACAAATTCACTCTGACATTATATATCTTCCGGGTGCCCATACAACACAAACGCTTCCCAGGAAAATTGACACATCATGTGACCGACAGTGGGCGACCAAGGGTTGTCACTCTGGAAGTAGACAAGAGGACTTGTATTCGTCAGGGCAGCAACAGTTTTCCTTGGCAGCGTTTATATACCTTAGTCTAAACTCAGGGATGGGAAAAGCTGGTACGAAAGAGTAAGGTGAGGAAAGGGAACTGCATGTTTTCAACAGGAGGGATTCGTTATGAAAGTGACAAAGATTGGGTTCTTCTGAGTAGTTGGGCTGATAAAAAAGAAAAAGGAAAAAAAAGAATAGAATAGAAAACCAGGCACTGTCAATCCGGTAGGCTACGTATGTCTAGAAAGCAATAAATAAGCAGCCGTAGGCTTTGAATAGTTGAAAAACAACTTACAAAAGAGACAAAGAGGACAGAAAACTGAGTGATCGCTGAGTGCTTGTAAAGTTGGCTCCGCCGTCATATAACTCACTGTGTGGAGAAGAGCTCTTTGTTTAGTAAAGCAATGAACGGGTCTAGTTGGTGGACGTTCATGATTGTATTGAGCTTAGTGTTACACTGACGGAACTAATGGACGAACATAAGGAACAAAACGCGGACGTACGTGGCGCACACTATCAAGGCGTAAACTCCGTCTATCGGGCTCATCGAAGCTGAGGTCGAGTTTGCCAGGGGGAACGGGTGCGTGTAAACGATGTTTTTCCGGCCCACCGCAGCATCGCGTGTCGTCACCTTGTCATATCTTTTTATATCTTCCCGCCCGTCCGCCCCGCCACATCACCTTGTGTACAGGCGTGTTCTTGAACAGTATTAAACAAGTTCGTAGTTTGCGTCACGTACGTCCGCGCTTCGTTATTTAAGTTCCTCCATTGTTTCCGCCAGTGCAACACTAAGCGCAATACAATCATGAGCTCTTTATTATCAATGAGCGACGACTGAAACTGGATACACCGAGGCAGGCAAAATGAAATTATCGATTTATTGCAGTAGCTGCCACCGCAGCCAACGGCCACTAATTCTGAGAAAATAATATGCAAAACCAACTGTTACTTAACTGTCTGCAAGCAATAACTATGTATTATTTTTAATTCGTCATAAAAGGAATGAGAAGTAAAGTGGAAAACAAAACGCCAGTAGCTATGAAGCTCAGTGGCCATGAGATTCTGCTGTGGAGCACGAAGCAGTGGTTCGATATTCCCGACTCCGCCAAACACATTCCTATGGGCGCGGAGTGACAAAACGCTCGTGCATTGTGCTTTAGGGGTGCACGTTCAAGAACCCAAGGCGATCACGTTGAATCAGGAGCCCTCCCCAAACCCCCTTCCCCCCCCCCCCCACCCCCCACGGCAGCACTTATACTTCTTGAGCTGATTTTATACGTCAATCCATGCAAAATATATTCATTTAATTTTGAAACCAAGTCACAATGCGTATGCGATTGAGCCCGAAAGTCGCATAGCATCGCGTCCTTCGTTTTAATATTTGTAACTTCGAAAACAGCCAGAACTAAACAGACGCATTGGAAAGAAGTGGAACGCACACCTGGCACCCCATTCTTGAAATTTCCTCACAGGTACCGAAAACACACCATACAACAAGTACAATGCACTTAAAGGAGGAAAGAAAAGAAAAGATTGCCACAATGTTCTTGTCTTAACGGCCAGTGTCTGTCTCGCACATCCATCTTTCACATGCAATATGCTTTCATAGACTTCCTCCCTCCCTCCCCGCCCCACGTAGATTTTCAAACAGAACTTTTCTTTGCAACGGCGCAGGCACGTACGGAAATGCATAACTGATTGAGCTGACCTCGAAATTCCTAAAAGAGGGAGCATGTTCAGCCTAACGTGTACTAAAACAGTGACGCTTTCTCATTAATAAAGTGATTCGCATAGGACGAAAGAATTCGATTGACTACGTATGCTCTAAACATTTGTCGAAAAGGTATGCATATTTCACACCACGCTGCCGACTGAGGTCACGTCAAAACCGCGATCCACTTTTTACTTGACTGCAAAAGCTCGGATATATGTTGAACAGATTTCAAATAAAAGTGCGCATAGTGTACAAACTGCCATAACGAGAGTGTTTGACAAATATCATAGCGTTGCGAGCCTCTGGGAAGACATAAATTAAAAAACGATTATAATCGTTTCCTTCTGTTAGAGTCTTTCTCAATCGCTTTTTTCCGCGCCCACTGATGCCACAGGGACGAGCGTTACATCACGAGTGAGGCAGCTATCTATTTGTCGATTCCACGAGTGAAATCAGTTCCACCGTGCATGCCTCGTTGATCATCTGCGATGAAGTTGCTTGCTAGCGGCCCTGATGCAATGGCGTGCGTGGTGTTTCGTCGTTGTGGCCATGTCACGCATGCCACGAATGTACTGTGAGAACGAGGAGAAAAGGCGGCAGAGCAGTAAGAACAAGCAGACATTACTCAGCAGTGGTCTTGAAGTCACCGGCAAGACACCTCTTAAGCTCGGCAGAAACTATCGAGGTGGAATCTAACGCTAACTTCGCAGGAACACGGAGTACATGGGCAACCGCGCACACACATAGAGCACTTAGCAGTAGTAACGGCACACATATGATGCTTTAACCACCAATAAAGAAACAGAAGAAAATAAAAGCGCGCCGACGAGGTGTGCAGTCCATTCGTAATGTACACGCGTCTTGGACTCCCGAATGCGGTGAGGAGGAGGAGACGGCTGTGGTGGAGCGGAAAGAGGCGAGTGCGAAACCGTGGCGGCTGAGTACGAGTTCCTTAAACGTCTCTAACTCTGTTATTACGGCGATCCTAGCACAAATTCTTGCTTAATCACCTTCATTGCAGATAAGTGTACTACTAACACTATAAAAAAAAACCTTACGAACTCAAAGTAGTGTAGGGGCTTTTTGAAGAACACCGCTTCCCGCTCATGATTTCCTTTTTTCCTTTTTCACCACAAATGCATATGAACAGCTCAGCTACTTGTCCCTATGATGTTCTACCATCCGATCTGAGGCAGTGGATTGCCCTTTTTATTGTAATTATTCCAGTTTCTCGATTAATTATGTAAACATGGTTTTCAGTTCGCACGCAGAATCAGAGAAAGAGAACGGATTTTAAAGTTAAGTAACTGGATTCGAAAACCAGCGGTAACTTCACCAAAGACTCATCAGTGCCCTCTGTTTCAATCTTCCTTTCTTCGAATGCATTACGAGCAAAAATAAAAAGGTAAAATAAATGCAACATAGGTAAGATCAAAAACTCGCGCGATCTCACGTCTTTTCTTTGGCTTCAGTGAGCGTTCGCCTCCTTGGAAGTATAGCGAGAAATTTTGGGCAAGCCTTACTTTACAAAAATGACTGAAAGGCAGGACGGTAGACAGAACTCTTGAGGTTCATTTCTTGAAATAAGAAAACCTTGCACGCTGCTTTGACAGGACCATACCTTGGACGAGAAGGGTAAAGCCCGCAGTTGTTACGGTGAGAAGCTTAGGCAACAGCTGCAGTCAATGTCGGGACATTCATGTTTTTAGTGCACATTTTTGTGAAAAATGAAAGAGAAATTACAGAGTGTGTCAATCTCTTTACTGAACAAGACGCAATGGAAAAACAAGGTGCCTTAATACAAGTCTGCGGGATATAGGAAGTACAATGCGCAAGAAGCAGTTTGTGCACGAAGCAAATATCTAGTTTATATATATATATATATATATATATATATATATATATATATATATATATATATACGCCAACAAAGTTCGTACTCCCCCAAGCTTCAAGAAAATTCGGTTGTACTGTATAACTTGAAATAAGTAGACATTCTACCACTTCATCAGTTGACTTGCAGCTGTAGTTCACATCCCAACCAGACCGTATATTGATGTTTAGGGACGCCACTTCGAGGCGCAATCAAAAGCTTATCATTGAAAGTGCCCTTACTCTGGCATATTCTTCAGAAATTTTTTGAATAAAAAAATGATTAGCAGAATTTTAATATCTGCGAGCTCCCTCTATTTTAATTGTACGGACGTCGGCAACACTACTTACCGATAGTGATATAAATTGCACTCTGCATAAACTGAACATTAAAACAGTGTAGCTCTGGCAGCAAAAAAAAAAAAAATAGATTTAGTTTTCTAAAGACTAAAAAATTAGAAATTTCACTAAATGTCCGTATATTCTCTATTGCGAAACCCAGTACCCAGTGTCCAATGCCACGCCGGATTATGGGCCCAGTGTCGCTCGCAGGATGTACTAGGAGGCGCTGGATACTGGTGCGAAACACAGCTCTAGCGCGTTAACTACGCCGTGCCTGGCCACCGCGCATATTTTTTTAAATACAGGAAGCAACAGAGAACGTTATAGTGCAATAAAAGAAAGAAAAAAATGTACTGACGAGGATTCGATCGTCAGCCCTGCAGATCCCAAGCCTGGTACTTCACCACTAAGCCAGGCTAGCAAACGGACATGGGTGGATAATTTGCCATGTCAAGATCGAGAAGCAGTTTTAGTTTCACAGAGATACGTCTCGCACAGACGTGGTAGATGTGCTATCGCCCAGCAACTAAACGTCACGCCTGTACCAGAAAGAAAAGGTTGCTGTCCGTATTCAGTAGTACGCTTGGAAGTGCCACAACATCGATTTTCACTTGCGATTGGTATTTTAACTTCGAAAACAGTCTTAAATGAACCGCCGACCCGGAACGCCCCATGTATGGGCTGTTACTGCCGATTTCTTGTTCTTCACGCAAGGTATGTGCAACGTTTTCTTAGTTCAATGAAGCGTTTCAATCGACACGTCTGTCTAGTCATATATCTTCGTCAGAGAAGCGCAGGCTAGTGCTGGCAGCCTTCGGAGACATCAGATATACCTGTGTTTATGACGCGTCACATTGGCGCTCATCGCTCCTTGTGCTGGGACACCAGGGCGTCGGAAGTCCGCGCCGCTCTCAACGGCATCAAGACTACCGCGGCCACCGGCGATGACCCTATCACCTACAAATGCTCCGCAACCTTGACGACCAGTCGGTCGCAGCACTTGCGGACCTTTTCAAGCATAACTGGCATGAAGGTCGCCTTCCAGACTCCTGAAAGCATGCCAAAGTAATCTTCATACCCAAACCAGGCAAACGACTCCATCTGGGCAACCTCCAGCCCATCTCGCTCACGTCTTGCCTGGGGAAGGTTACGGAGCACGTAGTTCTAAACAGACTCCACACTCACGCAGACAAGGAGGATCTCTTCCCTCCCCCTCCTCCCCCCATGTTTGGGTTCCGTGCTGGACTCTCTACCCAAGACATCATGTCGCAGTCACAACATGACATACTCGACCCGGGTCCCATCCGGACGACACGCACCATTCTCGGCCTCGACGTTAGTAAAGCGTTCGACAATGTGCCGCACGCTTCTATACTGACCAACCTCTCGCAGATGAATGTAGGCACTCCCACCTACAACTATATTGCCAACTTTCTCCACCACCGCACTGCTGAACTCCCCGTTGGAGACCTCTGCAGCGACAAAGTCACCATGGGCACCCGGGGAACACCAGAGGGAGCTATTTTGTCCCCGTTCCTATTCAACATTACTATGCGAGGCCTTCCCACACTTCTGGACACCATACCTCACATCAAGCACTCAATACACGCCGACGATATCACCCTCTGGACAAACTCTGGCTCGGACGGGGAGATACAAGATTCACTTCAACAGGCAATCGACACCGTCCACACTTACGTGCAGGCATACGGTCTCGTTTGTTCGCCCACCAAATCTGAACTGTTAGTTATACGTGAGAGACGTGTTCGCCGACCCGTCCCCGACCCTCAAAAGCTGATCACGCTCCACATTGCCACCCACCCCATACACCCTGTACAGACCATCCACGTGTTAGGCATGCTGATGCAGAACAACTCGCAGAACTCGGAAGCCATCCAACGCCTCCGGACCACAGCCCACCAAATCAACGGCCTAATCCGCCGCATCACCACTCGCCGCAGGGGAATGCGCGATACCAACCTCTGCCGCCTCACACAAACCTACCTCATTAGTAAGATTGTCTACACATACACTTATTACCCCCTCTGCCGAAAAGACGAAGAGGCGGTAAATAGCATCATCCGCTCAGCGTACAAGGCGGCAATGGACTTCCCCCGTCCGCCATCACACAGCGTTTCCTCCAGCTTGGAGTATACAACACCCTCACAGAGCTGATAGAGGCACACAAGACTGCACAGATACACCGTTTTTCGCGCACCAAACACGGTCGTTACATTCTTAACCATCTTAACATCAACCCTACAGGTGACATCCACCCTACTGTTTTCCTCCCAACTGGAGTCTGCAGTCGGCTGGTCATCAAACCCATGGCCAAGAATATGCTACGTGGCCGCCTCGATAGGCGCCGCCAACTGAAGGCACAAACCTCCGACGTCACCTACTCCGCCCACGAACATGCCATGTTCGGCGAAATGCGATTCTAACACATACGTAGCCTGCGTAGCCAACCACTACTCTCATCAGCGCCGCTACAGTGCGCACACACTCCTCCACCGCTGCCGAAAAGGTCGCGATCGCGCTAGCCATTGCGGATCCCCGCACACTCATGGTTCTCAGCGATTCTAAATAAGCCATCCAAAATTTCTCGAAAAACTCACTTTGTCTTTCCGCCGCACATATCCTCCGTGGTTGGCTGTAAGCCTAGTGTAAGCTTAGTGTGGGTATCTGCTCACGCAGGGAACTCTGGGAGCGAAGGGGTCGACCGTTTAGCCCGAGGTCTAACTAACCGGAAGGCCGGCCCCTCGAACCCGGATGCTCTCGCAGAGGCCCCCAAATCCTATGCTGAAATTACTAACATCTACAAGGAGACGAAACGCGTGTACCCGCCTCCCCCCCCCCTCCCCCGACCTCGACCAAGCGCAAGCCACCATGCTTCACAGACTGCAGACCGATTCCATTCTCGGTCATTCTAGACTTTATTTAATCACTGGTGGGGATTACGACCCCGTCTGTACTAAGTGCGACCACGGAGTGTTCGCCACTCCGGCACACATTCTCTGGGGATGTGAGGGTAACCCTCCCCCACATTCCTTACTGCCAGCTCCCTCCGAGGAGGGTTGGAACCAGCTGCTGACAAGAGCAGACAAGAAAACACAACTGGTACTCGTCTCGTGGGCCCCACTTGGGGGCCACACTAGACCCACCTGCCCTAACTTCCAACCCTGCAGTGGCAAATAAAGTTGTTTCTCTATGTCTCTCTCTCTCTCTCTCTCTGGCACTGTAGACACAAAAAAAAATGGTTTATTTGAGAACACCAATGCGAAAGCTGAAATATAGAGTGCTTTATTCTTGTTGATAGACTTGT
This sequence comes from Dermacentor andersoni, assembly GCF_023375885.2. Taxonomy (NCBI): domain Eukaryota; kingdom Metazoa; phylum Arthropoda; class Arachnida; order Ixodida; family Ixodidae; genus Dermacentor; species Dermacentor andersoni. The sequence goes on from NC_092814.1 coordinate 231,370,151, forward strand.
TGATTCCCGAGCCCAAACGTGCCCGACGTGACGGACTCGGCGGATACGCTAGGCCTAAGTTTGGGGGGGACCGGTCTCGGCGCGGGTGGCTGGCGAAAGCTAAAATGTGTGTAGTTGAGCCTCAGAACCTTTTCTTTTTTAGTGCGAGAGGGAAAGTGGAAGCGCGCGAATCGCCTCAGCTTTGTTATAGGTGCGCTAATATTATTCAGCAGTAGGCTTCGAACTCGGGGTCCCTTCAAGCGCGTCTGAACGACTTCTGGATTTCATGTCCACCCCACAACACTGCGACAACGGCAACAACTCCCAGTCATATGTTACGTGCAAAGTACTAAAAAAACCGCGGCGTCCACTTTGCGTGGTTTCGTTCAAGAATTTACCTATCCGCCCACCCAGTCAATAGGGAAAATGCAAAAAACTAAAGTGATCTTCAGTGTCAAATGTGCATGCATAGACAGGGCAGCTCACACTACCTTTATTCCAAGCTGCGACACAAAATAGAGTTTTATGACCCCAAGATATATTGTTATTTAGGACAAGAGACTAGTACCAAGCGATGAAATTGTATAAAGCATTTAATATTCAGCAGCGCTCGTCCTTGCGTACTGGAAGCAGCGTGGGACAAACACAACCAGCGCAGTTTCCAGTGCGAACCAGCGAACTGCAGCGAGGACCAGCGCCTGTACAGCACAAACCAGTGTACACCAGCGTCATGGCAGTGGAACCAGCGTCTCGTCCAGTGTCACCCAGCTCTTATCCAGCATTCTCACTGGCGTCACAGTGAGTCCCAGCGAGCGCCAGCGTCCCCAGTGCGATCCAGTGTAAAATACGCACTGGTTTCACATGGAAGGCACTGGAAGACGCGGGTTTTTGCAATAGGGTTCTGCTTTTTGTCGGGCACTTAAAGTGTATCCCAGCTACTCTACGATCTATTATTTATTTATTTATTTATTTAAATTTTTGTTTATTTATTTATTCTGCTCCGAGATTTATTGATGGTTAGCGGATCCAGCACACAGAGCAGCCGAGCAGTCCCGGCCAAACGAGAGCGCGAGCCAAAGCAGCGACACCGACCCTTTGGGCTTTATCTTCCTCACTTCAGGAGTCATGCGGCCGCAGTAACGTTTGTGCGATCTTCGTCATTACAATTCATTTATAATCCAAGAATACTCGTAAAAGACCTTGGGTCAGACAATTAAAGAGGGAGAGGAGGACAGTGATACAATTTATCGAATAAAATATTCACAATTATACAATTCTGGGTAACAGGACCCATATAATTGTTTAAAGTGAACACATACGATATAAAATCGTTATCTCTAGGTGTCCGTTGTAATCTAAACCTACAGGTAATAAGCTTAAGCTTTGGAATACATTTACGCACTAGAAAAACTTGAATAAAATAAAGAAAGGACTGCTTATCGTATACCCTGGCAGGGAAAGAGAGAGAAATAAACTTTATTGCCAGACCAGGCTTCTTGAGGCCAAAGGTGGGTGGCCTCCTCAGTCCAGGTAGCCATGGCTCGCTGCCGCCGCCCGGCCCTGTTCACCAACCGTAGCTGGTTGTCAGGGTCTTGCGTCACCAGCAGAGCCTCCCATTGATCTTCCGATTATTCCTCTATATCCGCTTCTTCCTACATGTTATCGCCTGGTGGTGATGATGACGGTGGTACTTCGCGGGTAGTTCTGCACTCCAGCACCATATGGCGCAAGGTGTTGGGCGTGTCCAGCGGGCAGAACTTGCAGTCTCGCCCGTAGGTGCCCGGAAACATGGCGTGCAGCAGTGTTCCATGCGGGTAGGTTCCAGCCTGGAGTCTTCTCCAGGTTACCGCTTGCTCCCTACTCATCGTCTTATGCGCGGGCGAGTAGCGACGCCTCTGCTTCCTGTAGTGCGCCAGGATATCCGAGTACTTCTTGGATATCCGTTCATCATCCTCGTCGCAGTCGTTGGTCCGTGTGCTCTGTGTGTCGGAGATGGCTCGGCGTGCATGATCTCGAGCCGCGGCGTGCGCCGCCTGGTTCCCCGCGAGAGACTCGTGTCCCGGCGTTGTGCTGTTTCTATCTCGGTGTTGGTCAAGACCTGAAGTGCTGCCTTTCCGATCCTTCCGTTTACATACCTCCTGCATGCTTCTTGCGAGTCCGTCGCCACGGTAACCAGGGTCTTCTTGCACGTTGCGATGGCCAGGGCTATGCCCAGCTCCTCCGCTGTGCTCGCGTCCTTGGCACGTATGGATGTGGCTGTAAGTTGTTCGCCCTTCTCGTCGACCACGCTGATTGCAAATCGGTCGTTTGTTCTGTACGCAGCTGCGTCCGTGTATCTCACATTTTCTTCTTTGCTGTTGGTGCGTTCCAGTATGTGCTTGAGCGCCTGTATTCTCGCCTGTCTCCTTTCCTTTTCGTACTCGGGATGCATGTTTCTGGGAATGGTACTTATGTATAGCTTGTCTCTGACCTCGTGTGGCATACGCTGAGGTAGGTGTCTCTCATCCTCGACTTCGTAGCAGGGCTCTTCCCATTTTTGTTAGCTTTACTCTCTCCAGTTGGTTGACGTTGTGCTCTTCCACAAGCTCTTCCTACATGTTGTGAACTCCCATTTTGAGTAGTTTCACTGTGGACGTGGAAGGGGACAGGCCCAACGCAATCTTGTAGGATTTTCTGATGAGGGCGTTTACTTTGTCTCGTTGACTGTTCTTCATGTCAACGTATGGGGTCCCGTAGGTGACGATGCTCGTGAGCAGCGCTTGTATTATTCTCGTGCAGTCTTCCTCCTTGAGTACGTGCCTGGAAAACTTCAAAAATAAACATGGCGTTGAACAGAATAATTAGAAACCCTAAAAGTTATTACAATAAAGCAATAAGTAAGAAATAAGGAATTTGATCACTTCTGAAGATATCGGTATCTACTGTTCGGTCGGCTCATGTAGATTTTATGAAGATACGGACATTATTTGCACGATGAATAGAAATGGCTATGTAGTTAATTAAAAGATGCACTAATATACTTTTTCAATTATTTATTTGTTGAAGTTACCTGTTGAAATCAAGACGTAGGGAACTCCCTGTATCTCCTTAGCAGAAATCCTGAGACTATAGCGTCACTTTGAGGGATCCGCACCCAACATGTGCTAAAATATGCATTGCAGTTACTGTCGTTCCGAACTCCTAAAGGGAGGCTGTTGTGAACTTTTAATAAGAGCAACAATATATTTCTTTCTACATTTTTATATAATGATGTCAAAACTGGTGCTAGTCTTGGGATTTCCCATAAGCAGGCATGATTTCATAATTGCTCACATTCACAATTTCAGCATGTAGCATGAAGTGTACAAATAAAAAGTTAATTCGCGAACATTTTTACTTATAGCTACCTGGGCATTGCGATGCCCAGGTAGCTACACGGTAGCTATAGTGCATCTAATGCCCGCATCTTCAGATAAACCATTTGAACAGGCCGAATTGCGTTTCCAAGGCGATAAAAAAAATTCCAGAAATAAAGCAAATAACTAATTAAACACGGTAGATTGCAAATGCGTGCGCCTTAATTTAAGCTTGATATACGACTTCATAACCGAAAAACAATGAGGAAGGCCGGACGACATAGATCAGACTGAACAAGGTGGTGGTCTGTCCGGTCTTGCCCCGTTTTCAAAGCAATCGATTTTTTCGTCGCGAACGCGGTATACTTGTACGTAACCCACGTATTTGGACCGTTTCTTGGGCTTTAAGTCGGAGCATATGCGCATTTGACAGAACAAAAGCAAACATCCTTACGCGAACGTTTCCGGACTGTACGAAAATACTTTCACTATGCAACTAGAGAATTCGTCATCTACGGGGACATGCGATATGCAGGTATGGGCAGGGCAGCACTAAAAAAATGCGAACAAAAAACACGGACTAAAATTCACCGACGATTACGATACTCCTTAATGCAAAATTTGAACGCAGCTGTATACGCGTTTTCATATCGCGATATATTGAGGCATCGCACCTAACACAGCACTGACTTGCTGAGGCGCGACGCGCGGCTCTATATATGGACCGGCACGCAGTTGCCGCTTCCCGGCAGCTGCAGCTATGCAACCGTAATCTTTACCGGGAAGCGCTTGCGGCAAAGGCTGCGCGCGAAGGCGAGCTTTCTTGTTCTGTCTTTTTTTTTTCTGATCAGACGGCGCCGCCACTTCCGCGGATGCGCGGACGTCAGCGCCATCTGGTGGTGCTTCGAGGTGGCTTCCTCCGCTTTCCTCCTCGCGCTCTCTTGGCTATCGCCGTCTTTCCCCCGCTGCGCTCCGCGTTCGCTGTGCTCGTTCGCTCGGTTACGCCGAGGTAGGCTGAGGCAAACGAGGCACGCCGAGAGACGCAGAGGCACGCCGACGCTCAACGCAGAAACGGGCGCCTAAGAGCTGCGCTCTAATACTATGCCTCCATTTTGTAGTCTCATGCGGCACTCTGGTTTCCTCCTCACTCTTTCGCTATACTGCCCTCCTCCATTTTCCGCCTAATGCTTTTATTGTAGCCTCCTGCTCCGTTTTCCTCCTCGCGCTCTCTTCGCTATCGCCACGTTTCATCCTCCGCTGAGCTCCGCCCCCCCCCCCCCCCCCCCCCTTCGTGCATAGCGTTCACCGCCAGCGTTTCCCGGTAAACATTACGATTACATACGCTCCAGTTGCCGGGAAGCGTGAGAAGCAGTCGGAGATCTTTGAATAATATCACGTTCCGCTCTTAAAGGCAAAGCTTAGGTGTCCTTAAAATTTTGTTTTTGTATGATTTTCATAGCTCCCCTGCAAACAACAGCACGGTTAAGGCTTTTCAGTGCTTGCTAAAACGTTCGTTCTGCGCCCGCTCATCTATGTCTACGCGGCCGATGCGACCGACGCGGCAATTCTGACCACGTGATGCCTCATTTCCCGTCCCGCCAGCTGCAGCGCCAGCCTGTTCAGCACTGGCGCTCGCCCCCAATACCAAAGCTTGCCCAGGTTTCGTTTCTTTTGCTTCAGTTTGTTGGCAACACGCGGCGCGACGCCCCAGTGTTTGACTCTAGATGGCAATGACGTTAGATAGTCTGCATACTGCCTTTGTTTGCTCAGAACGCCTAAATCTGCTTAGAAGGGTCAAAAATCTGCATTATGCGGTCAATGGTAGTGGCCGCGTTACCACAGAAGGATGCTGCATGGCAGCGTTTTCAAAGAAATTACAAAGAATTATCATCTTATACAATAATATTTCGTTGTAAGAGCCTTCTTTTATGAGGACAAAGTTTATCAGGACTGACGCAGAGCCACAGAATAACGCGAGCACAACACGGAAAGCCTGCTTTCGAGCTATGCTGCGGCCTTAGTGGAACATTTTGTCTTCTGTGGATGTGGACGTTTTAATACATTTTATACAGATAGTTGGGAGCCATGTCTTGCAGTGAAATGTGACTCATGAACACATATAGTTTCATGCATTTCAACTCGTTTGAGCAAGGCTTGAAGAAAAGCTCTGGAAATAATGTTTGCTAAGGCATCGTGTAGGAGTTCCACTGGTATGGTGGGAACCTCCGAACGCAGGAACTTGTGGGCTGTCCCACCTCATTGCTGGCAGTACTGGAAACAGAAGACTGCAGAAATGCAGTCGGCTGGAAAAAGAGCGAACTTGCTCGAACATTGCGCAAAAACTGATGGGTGTGAACTACTCAAATAAACATGCACTAAAACTTGGCGCGAAACGCCTCACCCACAACTATTTGTACAAATATATACAACTTAAATCTGGAAAAGGAAAATATATACGACAGCAAAAATCTAGAGTTACAAGACATAGTACGTTACGGTCAAGTACAGGATCACAAATGCATGCTGTAGGTTATTTTTCACAAGTGTTTATTGATTTCCTAATAATAGCATTAAGTGGCTTGAAAAACAAAAAAGGGGCCTTAAAAAATACCCTATTCTCTTAGCAGGTGACTTTAACAGACTAAGTAAAGCTTGGCGATATGACTGGGCAGTACCAAACGGCAGAAAGTTAGAAAGCGTTATAAAATTTGTACATATTACCTCACTAAACGATACCACGATTGCTAATTGAACAGACAATAGTGTCTAAAAGATCCGAATTCGGACATAACATGGTGCAGAGCACCTATGAATTATATATATATATGTATATATATATATATATATACATATATATATATATATATATATATATATATATATATATATATATATATATATATATATATATATATATATATCTATGGGCAAATGGCCCGGAAAATTTGGGTAGCGATTATTACATCATTACAGCGCAGCTTATAGTGTAAAGAGGACGAAGCACGGAGAGAACTTGTGCTAAAGCAAATATTATTAAGTGGGATGAGATGCGAGCTGAATTGATACAGAGAGGTTCAGGTCCTGACATATAGTACATAGATGGGTAGAAGGGGAAGAAAGAGGGTTAACCGACGGGCCAGGTTTTTATTAGTCATATCATAAGAAGCGAACAAACACTGACACAAATGAAAACATAGGGGAAATTACTTGTGCTTAATAAATGAAATAAAGAAACTATCAATTAGTGGAAACCAAAAATGGATCAAAAACAACTTGCCGCAGGTGGGGAACAATCGATCCCACAACCTTCGCATTTCGCGTGCGATGCTCAACCAATCGATCTACCGCGGCGCCGTTTCCCCATCCACTTTCTTGGGTATTTATGTTTCCTAGTAGAACCCTGGGAGTGTTAGCCAGAGCCACCACTTACAAACCTTGGCGGCGGTTAGGAGAACATCTTTTCTGCCGCAGGCGTCACGAGAACGTGATCCTTTTGGGTGAAGGCAACTGGTCAATAAACCCACACATGCTACCTGAGGGCATCAATGTTGCCGGATTCGAGACGCTAGTTATGTAATGAACGGGAAGAAAGGGGATTAACCAAGGGGCCCGATTTGTATTAGTCATATCATAAGAAGCCAAGAAACACTGACACCAAGGACAACATAGCCTCTGAGAAGGTACTTGTGCTTAATAAATAAAATAAAGAAACGATCAATTAGTGGAAATGAAAGTGGATGAAAAACAACTTGCCGCAGGTGGGGGACGATCCCACAACCTTCGCGCTGGCTAACACTCCCAGAGTTTTATTATTAAACATAAGTACCCAAGAAAGTGGATGGCGAAACGGCGCCGTGGTAGCTGAATTGGTAGAGCCTCGCACGCGAAATGCGAAGGTTGTGGGATCGTTCCTTACCTGCGGCAAATTGTTATTCATTAACATTCATTTCCACTAATTGATCGTTTCTTTATTTCATTTATTAAGCACAAGTAATTTCCCCTATGTTGTCCTTGGTGTCAGTGTTTGTTGGCTTCTTATGATAGATGGGTAGAAGAAGATAACAAGCCAGTGTAGAAAAAGAAAACTAAGGAAAAATTATGCAGATCCCACGCACTGTGGGAATCGATGTAAGCGAAGCTTTCTGTGTTGTTTGCTTTTATTGGCGATAATTAGCGGTGATGTTGATGACGAATGTTTAATTTCTTCAACGTTTTGTCCAACACAAGAGTGGCGAGCTCACGCTAAACGTTACCTTGCGTGCACCACTGCTGTTTGTCTGCGTAGTGCGCAAAACACAAAGGGAGAGGTGTTTGCTTGAGGCGTTGTTGTGTGTCCTATTTCATAGCCTCTGAGAAGGTTGAGCATTGTCATTGCCTCACATGGCACATCGCATCGTGGCATAAGCATTAAACTTGAATTGGATTATGGGGCTGTACGTGCCAAAACCACAATCGGATTATGAGGCAGGCCGTAGTGGCGCACTCGGGATTAACTTTGGCATGCTGGTGTTCTTTAACGTGTCCCTAAACCAAAGCGCGAGCGTTCTTTATTTCGCTGCCGTCGAAATCCGGCTGTCTCGGTTAAATCCGTGACCTCGAGCAATGTTATAGCCGCAAAGCTATCGCGACGGGCACAGAAGTGTTGATGTGACGTGCGACCGCTTCCGTTGTGTCGCCTAGACCCTGCGGTGCGCTTTAATTAAAGCGGCTCTGCTTCTGCAAGCGCTGCGTAAGTTGTCCGCTAGACAAATTGGCACGGTTTCATTTTTCAGGAATAGCAGAAACGAAACTGTACCGTACCTTGAACTTAAGTTTACCCAGCGTTTTCTTGCCTTCTCGCGTCACCTTTTCCCTAACGACCCTCCTCCCCCCCCTTGTATATGTAAGGGAACTGCGAGCGAAGAGTGGCAAGGCTGTATTCACTCGTACCGCGACTGCGTCGGTTCTACCCATTCTCTGCCTCCTCTCCACCCTCCTCTCTCCCATTCTATCTAGCTTCGCTCTCGACTTGCACGTTGGTCGAAGGGTAAGCGCTTGCGGCAGGTCGCGAATAATTACAGCTGTCAAGAGTCTAATGTGGCGACGACGCGGGAGCACCAGAGGGCATTGTGCACATTCGACGCGGTGGGCGCTTGTCAGGTTGCTCTAGGGTGGCTGAGAAGGCTGCTCCTTGCGGGTTCAAACGAGAGCACTCACAAAGAAGGTGTGCGATTGTTTCGTTGCACAAGATCCTTGGAAATTGGTCTACGTGAACATCAGCGCGATCCGCTATGAAGGCGCTGCTGCGTTACTTGAAAGACACGGGACTTTGTGACAAATTGTGACTGCACACTGTGTGACGTAGGATTGGACGGCGACACTGCGTAACACTAGGAACGCCTTCGCAGACTGCGTGACAGTGCCCACAGAAACAGTTCTGTATCGTGTGTATGTGTGTGTGTGTGTGTATGGTCCTCTTTTTTATTCTTTTTCTTTCTCTCACCTATCGCATCCCTTTGACCCTCCCGCGGTACAGGGTAACCAACCGAAGATGATAACTGGTTAACCTCCCTGTCTTTGTCGCTTTCTCTTTCTCTCTCTCGATGCGGTGAGGTCCGAAAGAGTTCTTCGCGGCTCTTTTCCCTGCCACGCTCCTTTCATGTATATACACACTCTGAACCCCCCCCCCCCCCACCCCGACGCGGTGTGCCGGACAGCAGCAGCAGCAGTGGGAAAGTCGAAGGAACAGGCAAAGAAAGCTTCGCTTTAATATACTATGAAATGAAGACCACCCCTATTAAATATCTCGGACAAACGATAAGTGTAATCAATAAATACAAAAAGAACAAAACAAATAACGCATTACAGAAAAGAACTCATATAATTACAATAAAAGCCCGAAACTATGCCCATGAATTAGGTGACGAGAACTCGCTTGAAATCTGTGATCAGCTTCACGTACAGCTACATACCCCTAAGGTTCGGCATATATCAAGAATCCTTTTAGGCCAATGAAAACCGAGACATGCACTAATTAAACTTCATATGCAGAAGAATAAAATGTGGAGGATCTGGCCAGATAACTTGTGCACGCCTTTTTTTCAGTCAGAAAGGACGATCGTCCCTTACCTGATTATGCGAGTACGGTAGCAAGTACATTAGCGAAAACTGCCAAAGGATGAACTCGCCTTTTTGCCTTCGTGAATTAATGCTTTCATGCAAGGTTTAAAAAGAAACACTACTCCAGGAGCGGATGGACTCAGGTAAAGAATGTTAAGAAACCTGCAAGATAATCATCAGGAAACTAAGCTGGAACGTATAAACGTATCATGGGAAAAAAGAGTAATTCGGAAACAATGAAAGGAGGCCGTAATACCAATCCGTAAGCCTTTGATCCAACTATGAACGCTTGATTGTGTGTCATCATCATCAGCAGCAGCAGCCTATTTTAACGCGAAAGCGTTAAGGGCCGCGTGTCGAAGAAAATCCGGCGTCGCACGTCCAGCGTCGACCATCTTTTCACGAAACTATATTCCGAGTGGCGCATATTCTATACGGCACTCAAGTTGTTCTGCTATTACTAAAGTTGCCCATACCTTGTCTTAAGTTATTCCTCGTAATGTTCAGAATGGCAGCCGTCAAACAAATGTCATGAAACAAAACACCGATAGCGCATGCTGCTTACGTTAAATCTTCTCAGACTGTAATATATAAAGTGCGAAACAGTAACAGAAGATCGGCCCACGCAAGAGGCCACGTTCGTATACGAGAAAGCTCACCCTCATGCATAGATTTCGCCGCCAGCGTTTCCCGGTAGACATTACGGTTACATAAGCTGCAGTTGCCTGGAAGTGGAAGAAGCAGTCGCGGATCTTTCAATGCTATCGCGTTCCACTCTTAAAGGCGAAGCTTAAGCGTCCCCCAAATTTTTTTATCTGCAGGAAGAAAGCCTCTCTCTGCGGTTTCTCCAATCAACCTTGTTTTGCGCTAGCTGATTCCAACTTGCACCTGCAAATTTCCTAATTTCATCACCCCATCTAGTTTTCTGCCATCCTCGACTATGCTTCCCTTCTCTTGGCACCCATTCTGTAACTCTGATGGTCCACTGGTTATATATCCTACGCTTTACATTCTCTACTCAGCTCCATTTTTTTTCTATTAATGTCATTTCGAATACTGGCTGTCCCCATTAGCTCTCTGATCCACACCGCTCTCTTCCTGTCTCTTCATGTTAGGCCTAACAGTTTTAGCTCTATCGCTCTTTTCGCGGTCCTTAGCAAGTTCTTGAGCTTCCTTGTTAACCTCCAAGTTTCTGCCCCATGTGTTAGCACCAGTATAATGCAATGATTGCGCGCTTTTCTTTTGAACGAGAGTGGTAAGCTTCCAGTCAGGATGGGGTACCTTCCCTATGCACTCCAACCCATTTTTATTCTTCTGTAAATTTCCTTCTCATGATCAGGGTCTCCTGTGAGTGATTGACCTAGATACACGTACTCCTGTACAGACTCTAGAGGCTGAATAGCGATCCTGAATTCTTGTTCTCTTGCCAGGCGATTGAACATTATCTTTGTCTTCCGCATATTCATCTTCAACCCCACCCTTACACTTTCTTGGTTAATTAAGGTCCTCAATCATTTGTTGTAATTCGTCACCACTGTTCAGAACAGGACAATTTGATCTGGAAACCGAAGGTTACTGAGATATTCGTCGTTGATCCTCACTCCAAAGCCTTTCCAGTCTGATAGCTTGAATACTTCTTCTAAGTATGCAGTGAATAACATTGGATAGGTTGCGTCTCCTTGCTTAACCCCTTTCTTGATAGGCAATTTTCTACTTTTCTTGTGAAGAACCAAGGTAGCTGTGGGCTCCTTGTAGACATTTCCCAAGATATTCACTTTTTTTTATTGGTATGATATAAGGAGATGTTGGCGCACAATTTAGGCGCCGGCTACTCTTTATCTCTTGAGTGGTTCCGTCATACATCATACAGGGTTCACTATTACATATCAAATACTCTTTTCACACAAGCACCAGTACTTATCACCCAACGTTTCCACGGGAAGACTATGACGTAAGGAACACATGGTACATACAATATACAAAGTAAATGTCTCCACACTTATGTAGACAAAAGTCTCAAAAGTACAAACGATACTGTCGCCTAATAACACATTGTCTAGTCAGCGGGTGGTACATACATCGTGTAAATGCATTATCACATACAGTCACAACAGAACAGTCAACATAACATAATTCACAAACAGATGCATATATACAGTGACATTGAAATCAAGGGAACAATGAAAGCTCTAATAACGTCCAAGAATGCCGCCGTCTTCAAGAAAAGTCTTTAGTGCTTTTAAAGCGCTCTTCTGCAAGGCCGTTGTTGGCGAAGGGCAAAGAAGTTTCCGTAAACTGAAAGGTCGGCGGTCTAATTTACTTAGCACTGATTTAAGTCGGCATCTTGGTGTGTCATGATGTGGGCAATCTAGAAGAAGGTGATATATATCATCGTCTGCAAATCCACAATCACGTTCGGGGGTTTCCGCTCGGCCAATTCTGTGTAAGAAATGTTTTGTGCAGGCAGTGCCTAGCCTTAATCGATGAATAAGGGTTTCCATATTTCTGTCTAATGACAATGAAAATTTGAATTCAATAAATGGATCAATATGGTATAAGTCCGAGCTCTTAGAATTCTGGTCAAACCAAGTGTTTCTAGACATCCTGAAAGACGTTGTCCTTATAATGCACCGTAATTCATTCTTTGATATTGGGAGCGGAACCGTATCATCTTTGAGGTGCGCTTGTCGTGCTACTTCATCGGCTGCTGTGTTGCCAGGAATGTTGCAATGCCCTGGTATCCACTGGAATGATATTGCATGTTTCGCTTCGCTTGCCTTTGTGAGGTTTTTAAGTGTTTCATATATTATACTGTCATTGAATGTTTTCGCCTTTGTGCTGCAGAGTGATGTTAGAGCCGCCTGTGAATCGCTGAAAATTACCCATTTTTGTGCATCTCTTACTGACAATATAAATTTTACCGCACATAGGATTGCGAACAGTTCAGCCGTTGTGGACGAAGTCGCACGAGATAACTTAAATGATTCTTGTTTGTTGAGGTGCGGTATAATGAATGATGAAGTCGAAGAGGTTACTGTACTGGAGCAGTCTGTATAGACGTGTGTGTATCCTGAAGACCGCATATATATCTGGTAAAGTGCTAGTTGTTGAGCAGCTTGAATGGACATGTGTCTTTTTATGAATATCCCATCTACTGACAATTCGATTTTTGGAAATGTAAGCAGCCATGGAGGATATTCGATGTCAGAGTTCCAAAAGTCATTTCTTGGAAATATGTGAAGATTTTCTTGAATTTCTATATGAACATGACTTCTATCTCGTTTCATTATGTCTAGAGCCAATGGGTGGTTTTTGTGCTGGGTTTGAAGACGGAAATAATGCCGGCATGTTTCTGTAGTTCGCATAACTGGAAATGGTGATTGGCGAGCCTCAGCTATTACAAGAGAACTAGAAGTCGCTCCGAGTGAAGGGCAATACAGCTGTCTTTACGTGTGATAGTACCATTCCTCTCTCTATCTCAAAAATTGGTTGATGATATTTATGCCGTCTTGCAATGCCATCTGAAGTAGTTGAGCATTAGACCCAGATGTCCAAATACACACATCATCTGCATACAGTGAAAACTTTAACTGTGATGGCAGCCTTCTTGTTAAATCAGCCATGACGCAGTTAAAAAGGAAGGGGCTGAGCACGCTTCCTTGTGGTACTCCCTGTTTGACAACATGTTCAGCACTCTTTCCTTCACTCGTCTCAACAAATATCTTGTGACCTGATAGAAATTCAGAAATCCATCGCAAGGACCTGCCAGACAGACCAAGTTCCAACATGCTTAGCAGAACATGAACGTGACTAACAGTGTCAAATGCCCTCTTGATGTCTAGGAATACTGCTATAGTGATACTTCCACGTGCACGCTCGTGCTCCACACAGGTTACTACATCTAATATTGCATCCATTGTGCATCTATGTTTTCTAAAACCTACTAAGTAGTTGGACAACACATTCGTTTCATTACACCACCATTGAAATCGCGTGTCGATCATTTTCTCCATTACTTTGCATAAACAACTTGTCAAACTAACAGGGCGGAAGGATTCAAGGCACAAGGGCGTCCTACCAGGTTTTAAAATTTGTATGATTCGAGCGACTTTCCAAGAATCAGGTACAGTTTCCTCTATCCATAAATTATTATAGATGTCTTATTATTATAGAAAACTCGGACCTGTCGGTCCAAGGTTTCTTAGCATATTGTACGCAATGCCGTCCGGCCCTGCAGCGGACTCTTGGCGACATGATGCAATTGCACATTGAAGCTCGCTTAATGTGAAAGTATGATCTAATTGAGGATGTTGGGCCCAGTAGCAAGCAGTAATTTTTCGCTTAGCCAACACTACTGAAATATCACATCCTGCACATTGCGATGAAAAAGCAAGTCTGGAAATAAGCTCACAAAATTCATCTGCAACTATTATTTCACACGTGTCTCAAGCTACAGCGACAGCACGAAATGGGAAGCTCTGTGTTACAGGTCCGCTTAAAGAACGAATTACTAGAAAAATTCGTGGGACAGACGTGTGAGGAGACAGCGTGCCGCAGAAATCGCGCCAGCGCCGTTTGCCTAAATTTTCCATTCGTCTGCGCATTACATTGTGTATTTTCTGAGCGTTTCTGTATGCTTCTAAACTTCCGCTCCGTCGGTAAGCTCTTTCGGATCGGCGTCGGATGGCTCTTAGGTGTTCATACTCTCCGTTAACTGCAGCATAGTCTTTTGGAATTGGGACCTTCTTTGTGCATATGTTACTATTATCCTGCAAAAATTCTTTAAATCTTTCCACTGTTGCATGTTGATTAATTTGATCCGTTAGGTGGTACCGAAAAGCTTGCCAGTTGGTTAGTCTACTGTAACGCCTGTTATCATACTGCATGCTAGGGTGATTAACAAGGATGGGAAAATGATCACTTCCGCGCGTTTCCAAATCTGTTGTCCATCCCACACCATTCACTAGATCATGTGAACACAGGGTAACATCTATGCAGCTTGAGTAATTATATCCACGAAGGAATGTTGGCGACCCATTGTTTAAAACAGTCAAGTTACATTTATCTATGGCGCACTCAATAACGTTAGCCTGTGCATCACAATGATCACTGCCCCAGATGATGTTGTGTGCATTGAAGTCGCCACATATATATGCATTAGAATGAGCTACATTGAAGATATCCACTAGCGCTTCTACTGAAATCCGGTTTGAAGGTTGTAGATATAGATTAATCACTGTTATACATAGCTTGCCAAAGGATACTTTACATGCGATCAATTCCGGGAAGTCTGAATCACTGGACTGAATTTGATAAGATGGTAGGTCCTTTCTGACGCACAGGAGCACTCTGCTAACAGCACGTTGACGACAAGTCTTGTATATCACATAATTCGAGAGGCGAAAGTCGTCATTGATTCCCGCCTCTTGAATACAAAGTATTGGGAAGTCGTATTGCACAAGTAGTTTACGAAAGTCAGCACACTTCCTTCGAAGACTGTTGGCATTCCACTGAAATATGGAGACATTTTTGTAGCGGTTATTCATGTACTGCCTGCCGCAGTTTCGGCCCGGATTGTTGACACAATAGTGCTTCTAGAGGCAACAAGCCTTTCACTTCTGGTAGGTTGTTTGCTTCCGGCAGAGCAGATAGGATTGCCTTAAGAGCTGCGAAAAGCATTGGCAAAATCAGTTGTGTCACCGATGCTGTGGTACGTTCGCTATTAGCTGGTGTTACGTCTGCAGTAGATGCGTAAGGTCGCTGAGAAAAATGTGTGCGAATACTGGAGCTTCCTTGTTTATTACTTTGTGCCTGTTGTTGACTGGGTTTCCGTAGCACTGATGCATAAGACTGGGCGCTTGACTGTGATCCTCTTGATTGGTCTCTTGATTGCACTGTTGGTTGTTTTCTAGAGGAGGGATAGCTTGGTGCTCTTGGCTGTGGTGGTTCCGGGGCTCGCTGAGGTGGGTGATCTGGCACTGGATGAACAATCTCAAGGTTTGGTGTGGGTTCATTGCGTCGCTGTTGTCTTCCGTGGATTAGTTCATGTCGACGCATTTGTGCCGCTGCCTTTTTCTGAGGGCAGCCTGAGAAGGAGGCGGCATGGTTCCCCGCACCGTTTGCACATTTAGGTTGAAGAAGTGACTTGCACTCCTTGTGGTCATGATCTTCTGAGCAGATTTTGCATCGACGTGTGCTCCTGGAATAGGGCGATCGTCTCTGAAAGTCAGAATTACCGTGTGAAGTGGATGTGACTTTACTGCTCCATCTTCTTGGCGGGAATACCTTATCTGTCTGCGTGCCGATATAACTTCTGCGTCTTTCAAGAAGTCTAGGAGTTGTTCATCTGTATACTGCAGAGGCACATGTTTTACTTTCCCAACGTTTGGCGTGTATGACTCTGGGATGAAGGGCTTGACTTTTAGGCCGCCTACACTTGTGAGCATCAAAAGGTGTTTCGCCGATGCTAAGGAAGCAACGCTGACACTGAAACTTCCATCTCTGGTCGTCCTGAACGACTGTACTTTTTCTTTGGCAGCGGAAACTATTTCGGTAGACACTCGGTTTGGGTTTACTTGCCAAAAAGTAGTACCTTCACTTGTTGGGCGAAAGACAACCGGAATTCCTTCGGCTCGCTTTTTCTTATACGTGACCAAAGTAAATGGTGCATCTTCACTCATCTCTTCTTCATCACTTAGCTCATAATTCGATGTTGTATCATCGTACTTGCTGTCTTCTAGGCGAGGTTTCTTGCTCTCGGCTTCACCGTCAGCCATTATTCCTGAATTCGCTGAAGTTGATTCCGAGTTGTGGAGAACCATACGTGCCGGCTTTATGAAGCTTTGTGACGCTTGCAAGGCCCGAGGCTTTTCATTACGGCCCGTAGCATCATTCATATGGCTTGTTACGTTTGGACGAGCATAAGGCTCGTGACGATATTCTCGGCTTCCGACCACTGTTTACCTACTGTGTTCCTTGATTACACAATGCCTCTATGACTGCTACCAACTCTACTGAATGAAATGCCTTTTCATAAACTATGAAAGCCATGTAGAGAGGTTGATTGCACTCGGCAGATTTCTCCATCACATGATTGATGACATGAATGTGATCCATTCTAGAATATCCCTTCCTGAAGCCAGCCTGTTCTCTTGGAATTGGTCGAATTGTGGCCCTGATTCTATTAGAAATTATCTTGGGGAACATTTTATACAACACTGAAAGCAGGCTAATCGGCATTAATTATTCAATTCTTTACCGTCTCCCTTCTTATGGATTGCTATAATTTTGGCATTCTTCCAGCTCTCAGGTACACTGTAAATCGTGAGGCATTGCGTATAAAGAGCCTCAAGATTTCAAGCATGGCATCTCCTCCATCTTCGATTAACTCGACTCTTATTCTATCCTCTTGTGCCGCTTTTCTCCGGGTCATGCCTTGCAAGACCCTTCTAATTCGTTGCTGCTCTGGGTACTGTATACAGTGGGCCGCCATATTGTACGCGTTCGAAAAGCCGACGTTCAGTCGAAAGGCCAATGTACAGTTCGAAAAGCCGACGCGATTGTCCTAGGCCGCGGCCTAGGCCAATCGTGAGAGGCGAAACCGAACATGGGCTTTTCGAACGCGTACAAGCAAGCTGCCCTGGCAGGTCAGTATAGAATTCTTCTGCTGCCTCTACTATATATTAATCGAAATTGCTGATGACATTGCCCTGCTTATCTTTCAGTGTGATTGTGTGTGTGCCAGTGTTAAGTATAAAATTCTCTCTTCCTTTTCATCTTTCAATCACCTTTCCCCTTTCCCCAGTGCATGGTAGCCTAGCCGACTCACCTTGGTTAACCTCCCTGCCTTCCCCTTATGACTTCTCTCTCCCTCTCTCTCCCTTCCCCTTCTCGATAGCGGACCACGGGCTGAAAAAATTAATCGCAAGTTATGCGAGGCTTTCAACCCAAAGCGCAAATGGAGAGCTATTGCTTGTGATAATTTGCACAACGCCTTATTTTAGCCTCATGTGGGTGAGAGAAGCATAGGCGCGTGTGCGTCCTCCAATGAAACATTTTGCCTGATTGCGGCGGCTTCTTTTTCAAGCGAAGCTTGTACACTCTTAGGCAAAGTTACACCCTTTGGCTTGCCTCTTCTGCCACACAACAATAATCGTCATCTGCCTTGATGCGTTTCCTTTCTTTAACGCTGCGAGCCCGGAACTTTCCAGTAACGAACGGCACGCGCGTTATCAGAAGGGGCACTCCAAAGGGTGTAAACTGTTCTATGCTGATAACGCGCGTGCCGTTCGTTACTGGAAAGTACCGGGCTCGCAGCGTTAAAGAAAGGAAACGCATCAAAGCAGATAACGATTATTGTTGTGTGGCAGAAGGGGCAAGCCAAAGGGTGTAACTTTGCCTAAGAGTGTATTGCCTCACTCGTGTTGGCGTCGGTGTTGCCGTACGAAAAAAACTCAAGCCGCGCGAAAATAAAAATTGTTTGTTCGGCTGCGGAGTCGAATCACCGACCTCCGGGTTGCGAGACCACCACGCTAACCATACGTGTTCTTTAAGGCGGGGATTCATATGCATGAAGATGCAGACGCAGCGCAAGGCGCGAGCCAATTACAGGCGTCCCCGCCCTCCGCAGGAGGGAAAGTGTACGATCGCGTGTTCGCTCACCTCGCGCCCGCCGTTTCTCGCTAGTTCAGGCCCGGCACTCAGATAGGGAGGTCGCGTATGGTTCATTCTGCCGAAGAGCAGGCTGCGTTGAAGGAACGGGAGTGGGAGCCGGCCGCGCGTCGTGCATTCGGCTGAAGAACAGGTGGCGTTTCATGAACGCCGCCGGGAACTCGCTCGAGAAAGGGGTCGTCGTCGACGTGCCGACCTCGCCGTGAGGGAGCGCGAAGCCTTGGCGTTATGACAACGAAGAGCCGCGGATCCCGAGCTTCGCTTGCATCTCTCTTCACAGCAGTGAAGGGCAGCCAAACTTCTTCTTCTATGCATATAACCTAACAGCAAATTGCTTTCACCACGTCAGTACGATGTATTACTTCGTGACAGTTGTTATGTACGAACAATCTGTCGATAACTTTGTTTTCACTGCCGTTAAAATGTATCTGTTGCTTTTAGCGGCTCTCGAAACCATCGGTTCTTCTGACCATGCAAGAGACCGATAGTCTCCGGAGATGCATAAGCAGCGACTACAGCCAGAGCTATATATACATTAAGTTCGGCCAACTTAGCTATGCTATTGCTATAGTATTAGCTTACCAGTCAGCGAGTTAGCCTTTCAGATGATAAGAGATAGAAGTAATTTAAAAAGTTTCGCCCAATGTACCTTGGTGTTTGTGCTTCAGTGAAAGTGCAGTCCGTTAATGGCATCTTGTTATGCTGTACGCGCTGAGAACAAAATTTGCTGTGACACAACCACTTTTAATCCCTGTATTTGACACCACACAGGAACATGCGTTTACTCATGGGTATGGGGTGTTCTCGGTTTATCATCATGACTGCATGCGCTATTCACTGAGATTACGCCTACGTACGATTCCTGACTTTTCCTTTCTTCGTGTTAACAAAATGCGCATTACCGGGCGTCAAATCTTTGTTAAAAACCAAGACATTGCGGCAACATTGTATGAAAAGACATTCAAATATTACTCGCTCAATCACGCTCGTAGCTGTCTATATCGCATTCATATCGGAGCTACACATATATTTTTTTTTTCAGAGCTTGTCAGCATAATATCTAAATTTACTCAGTCATCTATGACTGATAATCATTTATTCGCTAAAAGGCACGGCCCGCGCAATACGCGAACTCGCGTTTACCCTCATTCATAGTGCACGATACGCTGATATCACATAGGGTCGGAGAATGCTTTTTCAAGTGTACCAAGCCACACTTTGCTTCAGGTGGACTCCCTTGCTAACTTCTTACGAAAATAGTTATGGCGTCTGGACCACTGATTACGCTTAATCGATCCCTGAGGTTTGTTGAGTCCGAACAACAACAACAACAACAATAATAATAATAATAATAATAATAATAATAATAGCAGCAAAAGAGGTCATTTTTACGTAAAAAAGGCAGGACAAAAGCCTCTCCAAACAATCTCCAACCACTCCTGTCTTGCCTCCGCTGTGCTCATCATATGCTTGCAATTATCCTAATCTTACCTGTGCAGTTAATCTCCTGCTGCCCTGGCTGCATTTTCATTCTTTTGGTACCCATTCTCTAATTAACCACGACTCATCTCCTCAACGGATTACCTGACATGCCCAAATCCTCTTCTTTCTCTTAATCTCCAAGCTCTGTAATGTCAGCTACCTGCGTTTGGTTCTCTAATCCATACAGGATTCTTCTTGTCCATTAACGTTGTGCCTATTATTTGCCGTTCACTCGACGGCGCATCATCGAACACCGCGCCGCTGCTACTGAAGCAGCTAACCGACATTACTCACTAAATGTGCGTTTGTAAAGCGTCCTCTCCACTTGTTTCTGCAACTGTTGGTGTGCGCACGCGCATTCAAAATGACATATTTTTGAGCTCCAATAGAAACGGCAAGGAGCTACGCAGAGAGGAACTTCGACGTATGGCCCCACCGGTGCGCCTGAATAGCAGAGTGAAAATGTTCCGATCACATCCTAAGTTGTGCGTGGCACAGATTTTCATCGGTGGCTTTTCCATGCTCCTCGACAGCGCTGTGCTGCGTGGAATGAAAGAGACGACTGCTGCATCCACGCAGCCTACAGAAGTTCCATCGCAGACAGCTGCGAGGCGAAGCGCTGGTACAGCGAGGCCCGTTGAATGACGTGAAATTCACCATCAGGTTCGTGTAACGTGACCCTCACACGAGCATGAAGCGAGTGAGATCGCGACTTGATAAGGCCGCATGATTCATGCTCGCCTGACGGCGAGGTGCAGTGTTACGTATTTGGCGGCGGTACGGCCGCCGGTAGTCGAGTAGCGGATGACCAGCAATGAAGCCCGGAAGGGAATTCTCTTTATTCTCGTGAAACACGTTCCTTTGTGCCTTTCCAGACCATTCACATGGGTACAAACATAAAAAGAAAAGCGAGCGTCGGCTAGCGTGGCAATCATATCTGAAGATGGACGCGTGAACGAAAGGGAAGCACTACAGACAAAATAGTGGCGTGACTGCTATTTTGTCTGTAGTGCTTCCCTTTCGTTCACGTGTCCATCTTCAGATATGATTGCCACGCTAGCCGACACTCGCTTTTTTTTTATGTTCGTACCCATGTGAATGGTCCGGAAAGGCACTTCATTATCCCACCAGCGCGGTGACAGGAGGTCCCATTCATTGCGCAGGCATATCTGCCCCGTTAGGTGGCAGTCCGTCAGGTCAGCCATAATGGATAGATCCAAAGAGAGTTTTCGCATTTGGCAATGGAACTGCAGAGGGTATTCTAACAAAAAGCCCCACTGCAGCAGTTTTTCAGGTCTTTCGCTGCGAAACCTCAGGTCATTGCTCTCCAGGAAACATTAATCTCCGCCGCTTCGCTCCAGGGCTACAGGGCCGTGTCGGGCCCGTCCGGGGGGCGAGGGATTTGCACCTTGATCGATAAACGGCTAACTCATATCACCCACGACCTCAAGCTGGCGAGTGGTAGAATCGAATATGTCATGGTTGAGATCCTGCTCGACGTTCCGCAGCGGAATCAGCGCAGAAACAGCGTGTTCATCCTCAATGTATATAGCAACCCCAGAGACTCGCGCCAGCAGTTCAAGACCATCCTCAAGAAGGCGACCGACTTGTCCGGCGCTCGACCCTTGGTCGTCGTCGGCGACTTCAACGCAACATATGGCATCTGGGGTTACGTCTACGACACTACCAAGGGGCGCAACCTGTGGCAAGACGCCAACGAGATGGACCTCACTCAGGTCACTGACAAGAATTTTCCTACGCGCATCGGCAACTCCGTCACCCCGGACTCGGCACCCGACCTCGCCTTCGTGAGGAACGTCGAGGACGTGGGTTGGGAGAACACCACCGTGGAGTTCGGCAGCGACCACTACATTCTCGAGACCAACTTCAAGGTGTCTCGGAGTAGGGTCAGGGAATTCACGTTCATCGATTGGGTCCATTTTCGCAAGATTTGTGAAGAACCCGGGAGAGCCAGGGCACCCGCCCCTCTCGTAGAATGGTGTGAAGGCATCCGGAACGACGCTTCCGCGGCCACCAAGAAAGTGGAAACAGATCTCGACGTCGAGCGGATGGACAGCAGACTCGCCCACCTGATCGAGGCCAAAACCGCCGTGCTCCGCCGATGGAAGGGTCACAGGCTCAATCGCAGACTCCGAAAGAAGATTTCAGAGCTGAACAAGGTCATCGATGACCACTGCAAGGCGCTATGCCAGCAGCAGTGGGACGAGCTCTGCGAATCCATCGACGGACAGATGCGCAACGGCAAATCCTGGGGTATGCTGAAGCACCTTCTCGACGAAAGTGGCTCGAAGTCAAATGAAAGGCATACGTTGGCCCGGGCCCTTCACGAAGCCACCAGGTCTCACACGGCCGATGAACTCGTCGCAAAACTCATACAGAAGTACCTGCCTGACCGTCGCGACGGAGATCCGTCGACCCCACTCCCGGACTACCGAGGCCCTCCACGCCTGGAGCTAGACGAAGACTTCTGCATTGCCAAGATCAGACAGGCCATCTTCGCGCTCAACCGCAAGTCTGCGCCGGGTCCGGACGGAGTCACCAACAGAATGCTGAGAAACCTCGACGACATGTCGATTGTATTTCTGACCGACAAGATAAACGAGTCCTGGAAGAGCGGCATTGTACCTGCAGAATGGAAGACGGCCTGCACGGTACTCATTCCCAAGCCCGGCAAGGCCCCGAACATCGAAAACTTGAGGCCGATTTCTCTGACCTCCTGCGTCGGCAAGGTCATGGAGCGCGTCGTCCTCAGCAGGCTTAACGGGTACCTCGAAGACAACGAGGTTTACACGTACAACATGATCGGCTTCCGCGCCGGACTCTCAACGCAGGATGCCATGAAACTAATCAAGCATCAGATTGTGGATGGCCGTTCCAGAGACTTCAAGGCTCTGCTCGGTCTGGACCTCGAGAAAGCTTTCGACAACCTGCTCCACACCTTCATCGTCAAGACCATTTCAGCCCTGGGTCTCGGTTCCAGATTCCACAGCTACGTCAGCTCTTTTCTAACTGGCAGGAAGGCCAAGCTTCGCATTGGAGACTTCCGCTCCGAAGATGTGCCCCTCGGAGGGCGGGGCACTCTTCAGGGCGCTGTCATCTCCCCAACACTGTTTAACATCTGTATGATTGGCCTTTCCGAGAGGTTGGCGCGCGTCGAGGACGTCAAGCACACCATCTACGCCGATGACATCACCATATGGTGCTCCCGCGGCTGCGAGGGCAGAGTCGAAGAAGCCATGCAGGAGGCGATGGACGTGATCGAGGAGTATCTCCGCCCCACCGGACTTCGATGCTCCCCCGCCAAGTCGGAGCTCCTACTTTACAGAAAAGAGAAGGAAGCAGACGCAAAGATTGGAAGCCAGTCTCCGAAAGCAGCATCAGACTTCGCACTTGTGACGGGGGGATGATACCCAGGGTCGACGTTATTCGGGTCCTGGGCATGTTTGTCGAATTCAACGGCGGGAACGGAATTGCTCTCCGCAAGATCATCGCAAAGACGGACAACGCTTTCCGCCTCGTTTGCAGAATCGCAAACCGGCATCGAGGAATGAAAGAAAACAATCTTCTCAGGCTGATCAATGCCTTCGTACTCTGCCACTTCACGTACACGATTTCTATGCACAACTGGCTCAGAGCGGAGCGAGACAAGCTCAATGTTCTTATCCGCAAAATAGTCAAGAGGGCTCTTGGGCTACCCATCAGGACCCATACCGAGGATCTATTGAAGCTGGGGGTACATAACATCGCCGAGGAGATTGCCGAAGCCCAAGAACGCTCGCAACTCAGTCGCCTGGCCACCACAGCGGCAGGTAAATGCATCCTCGAAGAGCTGGGTTACCACCCTGCGGAATTCCCGATTGTCAGTACCCTGATCCCTAGGTGCATTCGAGACAAGTTCGTAGTGGCCCCTGTGCCCCGAACCGTCCATCCCGTACACAACGAGGGCAGACGCAAGGCCAGAGCAGCAGCCATCCTCAAACAGATCAAGCAACAGGACATTTGAGCAAGCTTCGTCGATGCCGCGGAGTACAGTGACGGGAAGACCTTTGCCGTCGTTGTGGTCGACTCGAGTGGAACGATTTCCAATAGCGCCTCGATTCGCACTTCAGACCCCGGAGTCGCCGAGCAAGTGGCCATCGCCCTCGCCCTGCTAGACGGTCGTGGGTCCGAAATCTATAGTGATTCGAAAACGGCAGTTAGGGCTTTTCAGAAGGGTCGCATCGCCAAGGAAGCTGTTCGTCTTCTTAGCGGCTTGAGTCCACATGCTCTCACAAACCATTCAATTTACTGGTTTCCTGCTCACGTAGGATCAGTCGAGGGTGCTGCCACGAACCTCAATGAGTCTGCCCACGAGGCTGCGCGTGACCTCACCGACCGCGCTTCCTCTATAAGGAGCACTGACTCCCCTCCTCTCTACGGTCACAGGGACGCTCCCGCTACTCACAGCGAGATTATTAAACATTTCTACATCTCCAGAAGGGTCTTTCCACCCCGTCACCCCAAGTTGAATAGGGCGCAAGCCGTTTCGCTTAGGCTTCTACAGACCAGCACATATCCGTGTCTGTCCGCTCTCCACGAGGCTTACGCCGACGTGTATCGCGACGACGCCTGCCCGTCCTGCGGCCAGACCTCCACTCTACCTCACATGCTCTGGGAGTGCGGGTCGACATACCCCAAGTTCATCAAGGAGGAGTGGGACTCGCTTCAGCGTAGCCCCGCTCTAGAAAAGCAAATCCTGGCCGTCCGGCGTACCCGCGACCGGGCCGGTGGGCTAGACCTGCCGGTCCCGACGTGGGACTAGCCGGGTGCGCGACGAGTTCGCGTCCTCGCCGCACCTGCAATAAAGTTTATTCACTCACTCACTCACTCAGTCACGCCACTTCTGGGCGTCTGCTTAGTGTGAGACAGTTGCGCTCTTCAGCACTTTAGCTTCGGTTACCTGTGTGGAATTGGCCCAGAATTCATTACACTGGAAAAATTAGCACCGTCACTTTTTGTTTGTCTGTAACAAGTTATGAACGCCTCGCCTGACAAGCATCAAGTTCTGCATTCGAATCCATTATCTGAAGCTCTTAGTTAAAATTAATTATATTTCTTAATTACTTGTCTACTTATTACCACGAAGTATTTGACAATGTATTCTTCTCTGTTAAAAGCAGTCCCAAGGAAAATCGTTTAGTTATCGCGCCTTCCCTCTTTTTAAACGTCCTGTATGTTGAAGCATGCTTCTCCGGACAAGGACTGTTATTGTGGCGAAGCCAAACTTCCCGTGTATTTTTTTTTTTTAATGGAGCACGGCACAACGTAGAGGCGCGCAAGTAGATTAGATACCATCTATCTTAACATAATCCTTAAATATCTACTGTGGTAGATAGCACAGCTCTGCGTTTGTGTCGGCATTACTCGAAGAGGTGGCCACTACTAGCACGAGAAATCTAAATACATATGGCTAATCTACAGAATTCCGCCACGTAAACCTTTGACAAAAATTACTTTAAGGCACATATTGTCAACTTACGGATTGGAACTGCCATGTTTGGAATGCAGATCTACTTTGAAAGAATTCGGTGCTGCCACAAGTTTCGAGATACACGTGTGCAAATTATGTGACGCAATGCATTTGTGTTCTAGTTACATGAACTGATCTCGATGATAGTTTTTTTTTTTCATGTTAACGATAGTTATTTCCCCTTTCCACTGCTGTTTCTGGGTACCATTAAAGTAGAAACCATGAACTAGCTTGCCAAATGTAAGTCTTCTGGCATTCGTCTCCCTTCAAATGATTCTCTTATCTATCAAAACACTGATAGATGATTAGAACCATTATAAAGCCTGAAGATGACGTTTCATGGTCAAATAACTTGTAGAGAGTCGATGAATGATTTTAGAAGTGCTTAATGAACTTTATTCGAGTAGAACATCTACTATCTAGCTTCACAGGTGAATGCTATCCATGCTCTAGAAGCATTTGCTCAATGGTGACGATTATTTTCTCTGTCAAATCCATGACATACTTAGAACCCGACGTTAATCGCAGTATTTTAAGGCTATCTTACACACTAGCGTAACTAACAAAACAAAGCGCAAGTTGAGCTTACTCCAGCAACCCATCACACGTTAAAATTACTTGTATACCTAATGCTCATTGTGGTTTCAACTACAACATTATAACGAAAAATGATGCACTTATCAATATAACCTCATTAAATCGCTCACGGTTGGATAACAAAAGATATTACTCATGCAATGAGCAACAGTACTCTCTATATTTATTACTGCCACCACTAGGATAATTTTTCATCTATTGCGGATAATTTTATTCGTTATGAGAGTAAATGTTGCAATGTTCCTCCACCATACAAAAAAAAACCTGTCATAATTTGTTTACATTCTTTTCTCTCATTCTCTCTCTCTCTCTCTCTCTTTGATCATAGTTCACCATTGTGAAAGCTGGTACTGGATAGATGCTCTGGATAGCTCTGTTATTTTCTCTGTTTCAGTGTTAGTGGTGCTTAGTGCATTCATACCTGCTCTCGGGAAAAGAAGTTTTCATTTCTGACCCAGGGCTCCGTTCTAAACACGCACGGGGGCGTTACGGCCACCGTTAACCGTGGCTGCAGGGAGGTCAAGTTTCTACACAATTCGTGCCAGCGAACCGAAGCTTTGCACAAAGCGTTTCTGTGCTTTCACAAACGGTGGAAGGTGACGTGGAGTGTTAACACTTTTTCTAAGGAAAGGCTTTGCAAGTTATTGGTACTTATATTGCGATGTTTGCACTTTAAAGAATTGCACGGTCGCATGGAGGAGCCGCTGCAGTGAATTTTCAAGACCACGAGTTAATTATGTCCGGTTTGAGAGTGTCGCCATGATAGCCTATTCGTTGGCTGAATAAATATCACGTGAGTAGCGTCACAGCGCCAAGTGGAATGACAAAATAAATCACCTCTACTATAAGAAACGGTGCTATATACATATTTATTACTGTTACCACCAGCATCGTTTCGTCAACCTCGTTTTCACGTTTCCTGACATAGCGCTGAGCTGTTATTAGTAGAGATTTGCTCCCGTAATTCGGGGTGCGACGACCCACGACAAATATGCTAATGGACAGCCACAAGCAATGGTGGCCGAGAGGCAAGTCTATCACCGCATTTTTGCCGTCGTTTCGGGCCATTAAAATCCTATATTTATATTTCATGCTCATAACTTTTGCGTCCTTCTATCACGGGAGTCTTAGACATTTGTGTTTTAACTTTTAAATAATCACTTCTTTTTAAGGAAGTGTTTATATAAAATAAAAATGGCTGAATATTTCAAACTTGGGTCTTCTCACCCTTTTGATCTCTACCTTCGTATTATAAGGAAAATTATTGACTTCTCAAAGCAATAAGCTAAGTAAACAGTAACCTTCTAGTTTAATTTAAAAAAAAAAAACGTGAGCATAGCAACGCCATGAAGTTTCGTTACGTGTGCGACTAAGGAGGGGTGAGAGGAGGGGGGGCAAGGTGAACGCTATGTGGCCGGTGCGGGCAGTTTCGCGCGCTTCGCTGCTGGTGACATTTGCCTGCACGTCTGCGAGATGAGTCACTTATGTTGCGCGAGAAAGCGTAGCTGTATATTCGACGGACGTGCGCTTTTTCCCTCTGGTCGGTCGCTTATGCTCTTTCGAGACAGCAGACGAGCGCATTCCAACTCTTGTGGCAGACGACGTCTTGATCAAGGGCCTCAGGTTCTTCGCTTCCATTACAGTTCATTAGGAAAAGTGTCAACTGCGTCATGTTACGAAAGCTGTTACGAAAGTTACGTGTCGCGCCTACGTCACGCCCCGAGGAAACTGTCGGAATGTCCGGAATAGAGTGCCAGCACTGTGTGTCCCCTTCCTGGGTCTGGGTCATGATCGCTACCGGAATTATTACTCACCCCTCTTTTGATTATTTTTTTATTTCTTCTGTATTTTCTTTCTTCCTTTCTATTCATTTTTTTATTTTATTTTTGCGCTGTGAACATCGTCTAAAGGAACGCACGACGTGAGAGCACGGATATCTGGTGTGCCATGTCTTTGAATGTTTGAATGTGAATGACATCTTCCGTTGAAAGCCCGCCCGCTCGCCGAACGAGCGGAGGAATAACGCACACTGATGTTCAGCCCCACCGACGTATGCTCTCATGCGTCCACGCATAAGCCACGCGTTGAAAGCCGACACAAAAATGCCGCAGCTTCTATCAGCAAACACGTTTTAGCGCTTTTTACGGCTACTTCACGCGTTTTTCTGACGTGCGCAACACTGCCCACCTTGCCTGGAAATTCAGTCTCTGTCCCCACGAACTATTACATGGCATCGGTGGTAGATCACGCGCAACTTGTGCTGGCATTGCATAAGGTTGATAGAAGCAGCGGTCCAAGGAGCCCGTTGCCTTGTTGACGGCTAAACAAACAGAGCAGTCAGCAGGCGCGTGCCCGACATGCTTCGATTTACTGCGGCGACAGCACAATTAGGCCACGCAGGCCGAGGAAACCCGCGCTTCCAGGAAGCTGTAAGACGCCTGCGGGCGGAAGCCGGCGGCGCGATCGTGCTCGCGCCACATCCGCACGCTTCCGACGCCGCCCGCCTCCACCGCTGTGGCGAGACCGACTGCGCTACGCAGTCATCTCGACGCGGCGCTCAGGCGACGCGAACCGACAGGAGCGTCGACGATGGCGGGGCTCAGGCCTCGGGCGTGCACAGCGTGGCCCATTCCGGGGGAGCCGCGGTCTCCGTATAACGAGCCGGCGCAGCGCTGCGGCCGTGTTGTTGACGACGTACGGCGGGGGGAAGCCGAGGTATACGTGTTGTTGGGGCAGTCCGTGCGCCTCAGATAAAGGCGTAATCAGCCGGCGAGGGGCAGTTCTTTCGGAGAAAAAATAATACCCATCTCTCCAATTTTCCTCCTCCTTCGTCCGCTTTACCGTTGCCGCTGACAAGAAAATCGCAGGGCGCGGGAAAGTAAGAGAGAGAAAGAGGGAAATAAATAGGGAAAAAAATCAGTGCTGAGAACGCACATCGGTATAGGCGCTTGAGTAGAAGCAATTCTACTTGTGTATGTTTTCGCGTTGGAAGAGCATGACGAAACTGTAGTTTCCCGTTTTCGATTTTCTATTAAGCTGTTTTACGAAAAACGGCCCGTCACTTTCTATGACGCGAAAAAAAACTTGCTGCGAGAGTTCGTACGCATGACGGTCACGGTTCGCGCGCGCAGTGTGTTGTCGCACTGCACCAAAGACTCATGCGGAGGATGAATTCTGCGGGTGAATTGTGCGCCTCTCATATGCACCCCGGGAATAAAAAAAAAACAAGAAGGAAAAATTGACCTAAAAAATAAACAAAAGAAACAAAAGGAGGACAAAGGTAAAATGATTGTATATGTACACAAGAATACTGCGCAAGCAAGAATTTTTCGTTTTATTTATTGCTGTGTCAGAAAACTGCAGTGCGTTAATTGTTTCTCTTATATTAAAGCGCAAGTTAGCCTATTCAGGTAAATTACTTGCGTAGGTAGAGAGCACTTGCGTGACTGATCGCAATGTGCAATTGCCTAATAATTAGGAAGATGCAGTCAGTGGCCCCATGACTATGGATTTCTGATGCTGAGCCAGAGACGGCGGGTTCAATTTCCGACAGCAGCGGCCGCATTTCGATCGGGCCCAAATAAAAAAAACCCTCCTGCACATAGATTTAAATGCACGCTAAAGAACCCCAGCTGGCCAAAAATTAACCTGGAGTCCCTCACAACGGCGTCTCTAGTAACCCTCTAGCAGTGCAATCTCGGGACGGTGAACCCCAGAATACACGTTTTTCCATCAGTCAATTCGGTTCATCAGGCGTTCGCTCTCCAGTTTACTCACTCAGTCAACACTGACGGACGTGGGCATTTGGACGCACATTTCTCAGTTTATTAAAGCTGGAACTTTGTTTGCCTCTTTCACTTACTTTTAGCGTGCTGGCTGGTGCTGTCTTGCCGAGCAGACAACAGAAACCGGCTGGATATGTGCCCCTGCGTATGTGCCAGAAGGTATGTGCCCACACTTGGCCACTCTCGCCGAATGGGCATGTGCCACGGTGTATGTGCACATGCCCAAGAGTGCCCAAGCACAAGAGGCACCAAGTGAAGAAGTTGGCCACAGAAGCAGCCGAGTTTGAAGGAAGAAGTGAACTGAACAACGAAGCCCGCATTGAGTGTGGAAGAGGCGGAGGCCCGAAAGAAGCATCGAGCGGAACAAGAATGTCTTCGTTACGCTGCGCAGCGTGGTACAGAACGCGAGCGTCTGGCTCGTAAACGCGAAGCGGAACAACGGCGCGCGGCAGCCATCGGCAGTGAGCAACGTGGCGATCGTAGACGTCAGGAACGCGAACAATCGACACGGTGAACGCTTCGAGTTGCGTCTCATATTTCTCGACCTATGCACAACTTCTCAACGGTGTGCCAAATAAACAAAGCCATCAAAGTGAACAGACCCGAGAAGATGCGAGGCAGGAGTTCATTTGGTTTATCGGGGACCTGCAGCTATCACATGACTCCCGCGAAAGCGTGTTAAATGGCCACATAGCTGGTTTCGCATCGCCAATTACGGACACATTCACACAGGCGATTGGCAGAGCTAGCTCGACCGACGGCGACTGGTGACCAATGAGTGACGGACATCGAGCGATGTTCACACCGGAAAGCCTGACCTGCCCGTTCCCACACCGAAATGTATCGCGATTGATCCCGTTCGCGTCTGCTCGTTCTGCTATCGCCACGTAAAGTAAGCGTCAGTGTATACAGGCGTCCTGTTCCCAAGCGTTGCCACTGCAACCGCGCGACTGAAAATCGAGCAGTGAGCGACTGACCCAAAACAGTCGCTTTTCATCCAAAGCTACCACTTGCAACTATTTGTGACCGGTCATCTTGTGGTCAAGGTAGTCGAGCGACCTCGGCGAATCGACGGTGTGAATGAGCCCTGACATTGCTGACGGTGCGTAATGTAAATAACCTGTGTATTACGAATAGTGGAAGTGGTGTGCAGTGCAAGCGAAGAGCAAACACGTGCCTGACACCTAATAAATTTGATGTGCATTCGTGTCGCGTAGATATGGACGCCGCACCTACATCAAAATATGGGTATGATTGTGTCATATTTGCGTCATTGCTTTACAGTTCCACAATCATTGCACTGCATTTGCGTCATTTTCATTACATTTATGTACAATTGTATTGCATGTGCCTCATTTTACGCAAACATTTGCGTCATTAGCAGTAAGTTTGCCTAATATTTGTTTGAACATTTCTGCAAACATCAAATAAAGATTATCTTACTGCCTATATGCGTGGGATCTGCTCATCTTTAAAAACTAAACTTAATGATTCGCTAAGTAATTGTCTGAAGCTAGTTGCTGTGCTCATCGGCACTTTGAGGAGCATTGAAAGCACTCGCTAACAACTGAAAAGGCTCCACAGAAACACAACCACATTGCGAGTGGATCAGGCCAGGTATTTTCATTTCTTCATCGCTGACGGCTGCGTGTTGCGGATACGCGGACTTTCCTATACTAAATTCAACTGATCGAGGATACAGCTAGCACGAGTTGGTGCTTGGCGTAACGCCTGTGCCTCTAACGTGTCCCCGGTACGCTCAGAAGCGAAGTTCGGAAACACCCGTGTACTTACGTCTAGGTGCTTGTTAAAGAATCCCAGGTGATCCACATTATTCCGGTGTCGCTCACTACGGCGTGCCTCTTAATCAGATCGTGGTTTTTGCACGTAAAACCCTATAATTTAATATTTTTTTGTATGCTGAATAACTCCGTGTTTTATTCCATTACTCTCTGACCATGTGCTAGTCCGCACTGACTCGTTACACATGCGCAATTTGTTCATGTGGAAACAATTTGCGCACACACCCGGTGTTCTTTTTTTTTTTTTAGACTATACAGAATTTTAAAAATCCCGTGTGACAGATATCATAATTCTGGTCGTTGAGCTGGATTACTCAATGCATTTACTGGCACGATAAATTGAAATACATGTTCGATTAATTAACACGAATTCGCTCATGAACTTTTGAATTGAAAACTTTACGGCACACAATGAGATTTACGAAGTGTAGCTGGTGAGTTCGCAACACTTATTCACTTGGAACAAATGATCAGGATGATACTCGTTTCGACATATTCACTTCCAAAGTGTGCCACGAAATACATGGGTGTTCCGATTACTTTTGTGCTTCAACGCATAAAGCGGCGGTTTGTTAAAGAAAGTAAGTGGAAAAACAGTGGATTTCTACCGTAAGTTTGATGGCGCATATCTCGGCAACCGTGCCATCTTAAGAATTCGTTCCAAGTGGATATGCATATGCCTTGCAAATTCACAGGCTACAATTCGTAAGTTGCGATATGTGCCGTAAAGTAGTTAGTTAAACGTAATTACTGGTTCTTGTTAATTAATCGATTTATCGTGCAATTAATGTCCGCTACTTAGAGTGATTCAGCTAGGTCTACAATTCTGCTATCTGCCACATGCGCTTTCTTAAAAAATGCTATATAATCTTGAAAGAAAAACACTGCATATGTGTGTACGTGCTGTTTGCGTTATTCGACATTGGTGTAGCTCTGTGTCAAAAATCTATGAATATGACGCCCGCATAAACATGCCGACGCTCATGTTTACACATGCACGTCGGCAAGCCTACAAGTAGGCGAAATAATAATTATACGAGAGGAATTACATTACCAGCAACACGTTCTAGACAGAGGGTGTGGGCAGAATATGCAGCCTGATGTCTCCTTGTGCTTAGGGGTGAGCTTTCGACTTTCAGAATATGCGGCTATATGCAGACGTTGTGGGTGCAATAGCGGAGAAGTATGCGAAGCAGTGCAAGGGTAATAACGTGTGGCAGACTGGCAACGAAGGGCACCTACACAGCGTTTTTCTTTAATGTCCGAAAAAAAAATTTTAAGAGTTACCCATGGCAGAAAACTAAATTTGGCCTTAGCGAACGGGTTATGTAGATGGCAGACCTGGACGACTCATGGCATTGGTCACTCGGATAATTAGAAAGAGAAAGAATCGGTAATTACATTTTAGTTACTCAGTTTAATGAATGAATATCGCAGATTTGAAGGCCTTCTCCGCGTGTTCAGACAACGAACCTCATAAAGTTTGATGCGTATCGAACACGAAGCCTCTGTACTCTACCTTCCTATAGGCTTCTCAAAAAAGAATCTACTTTATATCAACTCGCTTTACTCCTAGGCCCGCGGTCCTGTCTAATTTCTATTTATCTCTCTTGGCTTTTTCTATTTTATCTTATTTCATATTAGAATAAAGACATTTCATCACTCGCTTAAGCCTGCACTTCTCTGCGGCCATTTCAATATTCTAAATTTTTTAGTGCCCGTTTCCAGTCAAGATATCTCTGTTTTAAAATTTGATTACGTGTTTTGAAATAGCCAAGCGCGCCTCAATTCCCCTGCTTCGTTTGAGTTGGCGCGCTTGAGCAGACGTTCATTCCTACAGAGCCGTCCGGTTGGTAAACCAAGGCATGGTCTGCCGCCTGCCTTAATTAATATAATGCCCCTGACGTGGCACGTGACGAACTTTTTTGCCTAAAAATGCCAGTATCAAATCCAATCTTTATACGGGGGCATATTTCGATCCGAAATCGCGCTGCAAAAATGACAAAATGCGGAATCGCCATACGGAATGAGAGACTATGTAAGCCTGCAGAATATAAAATATGTGCCCTAAAAGCAGTAATTAAAAAGCTAGTTATAGAAAATCTGAGCTAATGTTTATTATCATTTGACAAATTTGTTATATCCCTTGTTCCGTGCAAACCAGATGCGAGTGCTGACTCGTGCTATAGGCCACAGACGAGTCGTCAGAAAAACCCTTTCGAATTGA
Source organism: Dermacentor andersoni (assembly GCF_023375885.2). NCBI lineage: Eukaryota > Metazoa > Arthropoda > Arachnida > Ixodida > Ixodidae > Dermacentor > Dermacentor andersoni. The sequence continues at coordinate 231,403,657 of NC_092814.1, forward strand.
ACATTTCGGTGTCCTTACTGGAACACATTTTTTTTTATTATGCTGAATTATTTTTTTTTTCCGTTCTTTAAATTACGGTCGTAAAGGAAAACTAAACAGCAACGTTAAATAACTCCATACTGATGCAGTATTGTTTTACCACTGCATTTGCATGTTTTGGCTGGAAAAGTACCACTACGCGGGAAAAAATGTTGCCTCACGATTCACGCCGAGACGTCGACTTGAATCGTCAGCAATGACATCAGATCCCAGACCATCAAATTTTCAAAGAACGATTGGGCCGATCGCCAAGAGCCATGCAAAAATGCGCTTTGAGAGCAATGAAATAAAATCATTGAGAAAAGGGGCATTGTTGGGCGCTACTAATGAAGGTAAAAAGCGTTTTTTCCTAAGAGTGTTCTTTATTTGTATGCTGTCGCCTCGTGTGTTACGTGACATTGACGGTGTTGTTCGCATTGTTGATTTGAGAGTGTCTTCGTAATGCGGATCACTGTGTTCTTTTTACTGTTACGTCGTTATGTCGTTGTGTCTCCGTTAACTATTATTCCACTAATTCTTCCACACAATCTATGTGCATAACTGCACAATACTGTACCACCTGTTCCTCAGACAAGGAGTTGGTGGCGCTCATATCTATGCGCCAACAGCGCCCCTTCTACAAAAAAGCAGCATCTCTCCTTCTTCTAACAATATAACAATGTAAAAAGCAGTCTTATTTTTGCTGCATACAGCAGGTATATGCACATTCGATCATTCGCTCTTTACGCTTTAGATCAAACACGCCACAGCACCCGCCGTGGTTGCTCAGTGGCTATGGTGTTGGGCTGCTGAGCACGAGGTGGCGGGATCGAATCCCGGACACGGCGGCCGCATTTCGATAGGGGCGAAATGCGAAAACACCCGTGTACTTAGATTTAGGTGCACGTTAAAGAACCCCAGCTGGTCGAAATTTCCGGAGTCCTCCACTACGGCGTGCCTCATAATCAGAAAGTGGTTTTGGCACGTAAAACCCCATAATTTAAACACGCCACAGCGTGATGTAAACGAAAAGACATGGGACCTACAATCAAACCAGCGACGGCGCGTTTGCAAGTTGAGCATTCTAAAACATAGTGTTTGGTATTATCAAGCTATTTGAGAAAAATGTGGGGCTGTAGTCATTCAACCCCTATGCAAATTGGGGGCGCGCAATATTTTTTCTGCCATCTGGCATGACTTGGTTGAGAAAGGATAGTAGTAGTTCTTATATCGTACTTTGTGGTTCCGGCGCATTGTTTCTGGCGTCACAACGTTTCATTAAAGTAGTTCTGTTTTACATTCCCAAATAATTAATTTCATTGCGTAATTTTCAGCGCATCAACGAAAAAAATAAACTACTCTTACATGTATGCATGCCACTAAAGCTGCGTGATGTTGCTAACACTTACTATCGGCAATTATTCTACGCATTCTTTTGGCACTAATTTTCATTTGTAATGTTCCGAAAGCTACCGAATAGCAGAAACTAGACGATAGATGAAAACTAATTGCTGTCTTGCTACAAATTTGCACTGAAAATTTTGCTTCACGAAGGTTTATATAAGAATCTCAGTGATCGTTCGATGCCATACGAAGTTTCTTTCAAATTCATGTGTTGCCCGTGAAACGCATACTGGACAAAGCGCAGTATTGGGGCTGCACGCAGGTACTAGCGTCACCTTTTTCATCTATAAACCTTTGTTATTCTCAGCACTGCACCAGGGCAGCTTTCAAAAACGAGCAGCTAATGGGGTTAATGAGGTGTTTTAGCTTTGTGTGATAGGTGACCGGGACACGTGATACTTTCGACTCAGTGCGCTTGCACCGGCTCTCCGGGGAACCATGGTGTACGTACGTTGCCGAGCCATCAACTTTTGAGCACACCGTCATCGCGTAGCGTGCTTGAGCGCGAAAGTAAATTAATGACCACCACAACACGGCGGTAGAGCCGGAACAGTGAAGCGGAACAGGCAATAGTAAGATCTTGATGAGGGCTAGTTGGTTCATACTTAGAACTGAGGTGAAACAGCGCGAAAAAGACGAGGACACAAGGAAACAAATACCACAGACAAGCGGTAAACAAACTTCGGTGGTAATTTAGCGGTAAATGCGAGCAATGCGTGAGCATTAATTACGTCGTACCTCTTTGAGGTCAATATATAGATATTTCATTTCATTTTCATTTCATTTATTGAAGCCTTAAAGGCCCGGAGGCATTACATAAGGCGGGGGCAAACAAAGTATGAGAAACTCTTCATCACGCAAAGCAGGGAAAAGAGGAAGAAATGGAGACGAAGAATAGAAAAGGAAACAACTCTCAGGAAGGAATCGCGAAAGCGGCACTATCATCAAAATCACTTTAAAAAAAACTACTAAATACAACTAAATACATACTACATAAATACTACTAAATACATACTAATGAGTATGAATGACTAACAATTAATTACTGAACAGGGATCACGTAGCAAATGCATTTTTAACAAAACATTCTATATACTGATATATATATATATGTATATATATATATATATATAAAGTCGGCGCTTTTTTAGTGTTCTGCGTCGTCAACGCACCACAATCCCTAATGCTGTGGCGACATCTGATAGGTAGAAATCACACTATTTGTGCTGCTCGGTGGCCTCTCAGGCCTAATGCAGCCAAAAGAAACCTCTGATCTCAATACTAGCCATTTTGTGCACAGAGTGGAATGAGGCTAAGCGATGGCTTATTTTACCAGTTACTTCTTGTTTTCACGACGGAGAGCAAGTAGCAAGGAGCGGATCGAAGCGGGTGGCGTGGACGCTCTCCTGTTGGCACGCAACCACAGTATAACCCGCGGTACAGGCGCCCCTATTGCCGCGGTAGTAGACACTATACGACGCGCATGTGCGCCGGGCGCCTTGGACTAGCTTACCATGGTAACGCATTGCGTATCATGCAGAGTTAAAGCTGTATGTGGTACTGAAAAACACCGGCACTTTTCTGTCGGGCTGACGTACCCTACAGCGCCAAGCCATCGCGATAGCGTTAATGGGGACGCGGGTGCCTGCGACCTTGGCGCACGCGTGCACTGCGGCGCACATTTCCTTCGCTCTACAGGCGTTCGCTATGCGCTGCATGAGCTTTCTGCGAGGTTCGCGGGTTGATTAAATGAAGGTACAAAGAAGTATCATGTGCCACAAAGTAAAGGCGAACAAATAAAAGGCCACGTCCCGGAGGGCTAGCTAACAGTGGCGTGTCTTGCATATCCTGCTTGTAAGAAGATGGCGCCGCGGCCAGCGTGCCTCCGCTGCTGCACGCAGTCTGCACGCTCCTTTGTCCAGATGAACTACGTGCGTTGTCTAGAATTTTTTCCAGCCTTCTTCCGCTGGCACTCGCGTTTTCTCTCAGTTTTTGAGGGGTATACCGCGCCGTTCTTCGCCAGATCCCGTGGTCTCCCCTAAACGTACTAACGACTCGGTTATTCATAATTCTTGTTTGCAGCAATTGCGGTAAGGGCAAATGTTTATTGGAGTATGGCGATCTTTTTTTATATTTTTAGCCGAAATAACGTAGCTGGTTACATTTACCCTACCTGAGCTCTCCGTGATCGTTGCTATTGGAAATTCGCATTGTGACAGCGGCGCAATGTAGAAACGTGCGCTGTTGAACGTCGTGGTGGTGGTGGTGGTTGTGGTAGTGGTGGTGCAGCAGGTGGGGTTAGCTTGGCATACATAGCCGGCAATTGTTCCTCCTGAGCCTCCTATGAGTGTCACTATGTGTGTCATGTGTCATATGTGTGTCTCGCATAAGGCAATCAGCAGTCGTTGCACTCTCTTCCTGATTGCCGCGGGCCTTCCGGGGAAGACGACGTCTTCAAAAGTCCTACTCGTGCGTAAGAGCACTCCTTTGCAAGCTGTCAACCAACGCTTTTCTTTCTTTGTCGAAAAAAATTTGGCACGTAAAACCCCAGAATTTAATTTTCTTTGTCGAACTGCGTGCACGGCCAAATGAAATGTTCGATGTCACCGATATTACCACAGAAGGCACAGCGCGGGGAAGCGCATCGTCCAGTGTTCTAATAACCAAGCCAGGGCGCACGCGGAGTCGGTTTTGATGCGGTACAACAGCGTTGCTTCTTCGCGAGTAAGTCCATGGGTCACGCAGTCTTGGTGTGGAGTCTGGTGGATGGCCTTAAAATGAATGCGGATTGCATCCTTAGGGTGGCCCAGGAGTTCATCAGGGGCTTCTGGAATTCTGTTGAAAGTTTCCTGGTGTAATGGAACTTTTATAAGATCGCGTGGTTGTCGATAAACATATCGATGAATTGGCAGCTTACAACTGCTGTCAGCAGTATTTTGAGTTAAGACAGACAAATCACTCGCGTCTGTGGATATGCGGTGAACTTGTTTCCTTCTCCTGACATACGGTACACGTATATCTCCGTCTGGTTTATCTGAAAATAAGTTTTGTATGGTTTGCTATTAAGCGCGTTAGCATATATATACGACACGACCTCTACAGCGCGTTGTCGTGTGTTCGTGCCGCCTTATCAGCAGCTTTCTTCAGCGTCTGATTAACAGATTCTTGCGGGCCATGTTGTTATACTTTTGAGCATGAACTTTGATTGTAGTAGACGTAATGAGATAAAAGACACGCTCTCTATAAATAACACACACACACACACAGCACGAGCGGCGTTCCCCAAGCAAATGAGCTGGAGAGATTGACCCACTAGAAAGCGCTGGACAACCCGCTGTGGTTGTTCAGTGGCTATGGTGTTGGGCTGCTGAGCACGAGGTCGCGGGATTGAATCCCGGCCAGGTCGGCCGCATTTAGATGGGGGAGAAATGCGAAAACACCCGTGTACTTAGATTTAGGTGCACGTTAAAGAACCCCAGGTGGTCCAAATTTCCTAAGTCATCCACTACGGCCTGCCTCATAATCAGAAAGTGGTTTTGGCACGTAAAACCCCATAATTTAATTAGAAAGCGCTGGAGAGGGCGGCCCACTATAGCTTCCCTCTTCTTCGCTACAATTACCCCCGGGAACGAGAAGGACGCCGTCCGGCGACCTAACAGCTCCTCACTATATGAGCGGATCACAGTATGGTTTGAGGCGCTCAACCTTGACAATGTCTCGTCCACGACGGCGCATGTCCGAAGATGGTTCAACGGGTTCGATGACGTGGTTGACGGAGGATGCGCGTTCAACGACACGGTAGGGTCCTTCATACTTGGTAAGTAGTTTTGAAGAGACATGCAGGTGCAGCGGAAGGAACCGAGAGCCACACAAGCGCTCCAGATAGATAGAATAAACTTTAATGTCCAACGGATAAGGTGATCTACCCACCCCCCCGACACGCAGGTCAGGCGGCGAGTGCCGCCGCCTCAGATGCAGGCTGGGAGGTCTTGGGTCCCAGCAGCCTCTTCAGCCAGTTGGACGAGCCGGAGCTGGAGCTCAGAGTCCGAGCTGCGCAGCAGGGTCTCCCAGGTGTCTCTACTACCTATTTTGTGCGTTCCCCCGGGAGAGTACGGACATTCCCATATTATGTGGTCGAGGGTCCCTCTCGCCACACAAAGATTACGTTTATCGCTCCTGGCCTCGGGGAACATGTGGTTCGCCATAACCGGGTGAGGATATGTATAAGTTTGTAGTCGTCTCCACGCGACTGCTTGTCTGTTGTTTAATTTTGGGTCTGGCGGGGATACCAGTCTACGAGCCAATCTATAATGCTGCGTGATCTCCCCATATTTTAGCATGCGCTCTCCGCTCCCTCGGTCATCGAGGGGCCCCGTAGCGGCTCAGCGGTAGAGATCTCGAGCCAGCTCGTGGGCCGCCTCGTTGCCGGGGACGGCTTCGTGCGCCGGAGCCCAAATTATTTCAATTTTTCTATCTAGCTTTCTCTGGTCTAAGATTCTGGCCGAAACAAGCGCTCCAGGAAGAAAGGTGGGCGCAGATGTGGTGTCACCGCGAGTGCTTTTCTGGCGCTCTTGGTCATCCGAGGTAAATACGCGGTAAATGCGAGATCGCGCATGCGAGCTCGCGGCACTCTTCTGCATGTCTTGCCCTGGCACAAATGGGCATACATTCAGGTGTGTAGGGGCGGTGTGGTAGAATTGTGTCGTTGGTGTGCGACGGGTGCCGACCGTACAGTAACAAAAAGGGTGAGAAAGCCGGTGGGGCTCTGAGTAGCGGTGTTGTACACGTAGGTCACGAAGGGCAGAATGACGTCCCAATTTGTGTGGTTGGAGGTGACGTACATGGCAAGCTTGTCGCCGAGAGTACTGTCGAAGCGTTCCGTAAGGCCATTGGTTTGAGGACGGTGCGCCATATATGTACGATGAACAACGTAGCACTCTTTAAGAATGGCTTCAACTAAGACACGTCCGCGATCACTGAACAGTTCCTGAGATGGCCCATGACGCAGGATGAATCGACGAAGCAGGAAGGAGGCAACATCGCACGCTGTAGCTGCCGGGAGGGCGGCAGTTTCGGCGTATCACGTGAGGTGGTCGACTGCCACAATAGCCCAGCGGTTTGCAGCCGATGTCAGGGGAAGGGGCCTATACAAATCGATGCCGACGCGCCCAAACGGCCGGGTACGGCAAAGTTAAGGTTGCAAAATGGCTGGTGAGAGGCGGGGTGAAGAATTCCGGTGCTGATAATAGGGACAAGAGCGAACTAACTTATGAACGTAGCTGTACATCCCTCGCCAGTAGTACCGCTGTGTAAGGCGCTGGTACGTTTGGAAACTCCCGATTGTGCACGCTGTTGATCGGCGTGGAAAGCTGCGCATGTTTCGGAAGGCAGACTGCGGGGTACTACTAACAACTACTGGCGGCCGTCGGGGTTATAATAGCGTCGATGAAGCAGGTTGTGGCGAAGGACGAAATGGTGAGTTTCATGACGCAACGTGCGAGTGGTTGGTTGTTGTGCTGATGAACCAGACAGCAAGTCTATAAGGGAGGCAATCTAATGGTCCTTGCGCTGCTCAAAGGCGATGGTGGTAAGGTCGATCGAAGAAACCGTAAACTGGAATAGTGAGCAGCAGACATTGTCGTCAGGTAAGGGAGAGCGCTACATCCAGTCATGATGACCAGGAAGTCGAAAGCTTCTATGAAGACGTGGAAACGGCGATGGGTAAAGTCAAAACAAAATGCACTATACTGATGGGCGACTTCAACGCCAGGGTAGGCAAGAAGCAGGCTGGAGATAAGTCAGTGGGGGGATATGGCATAGGCTCTAGGAATAGCAGGGGAGAGTTATTAGTAGAATTTGCAGAACAGAATAATAAGCGGATAATGAATACCTTCTTCCGCAAGCGGGATAGCCGAAAGTGGACGTGGAGGAGCCCGAATGGCGAGACTAGAAATGAAATAGACATTAAACTCTGCGCTAACCCTCGCATCATACAAGATGTGGACGTGCTCGGCAAAGTACGCTGCAGTGACCATAGGGTGGTAAGAACTCGAATTAGCCTAGACTTGAGGAGTGAACGGAAGAAACTGGTACCTAAGAAGCCGATCAATGAGTTAGCGGTAAGAGGTAAAAAAGAGGAATTCCTGATCAAGCTACAGAACAGGTATTCGGCGTTAACTCAGGAAGAGGACATTAGTGTTGAAGATATGAACAACAATATTATGGGCATCATTAAGGAGTGTGCAATAGAAGTCGGTGGTAACTCTGTTAGACAGGATGTCAGTAAGCTATCGCAGGAGACGAAAGATCTGATCAAGAAGCGCCAATGTATGAAAGCCTCTAACCCTACAGCTAGAATAGAACTGGCAGAACTTTCCAAGTTAGTCAACAAGCGCAAGACAGCTGACATAAGGAAGTATAATATGGATAGAATTGAACATGCTCTCAGGAACGGAGGAAGCCTAAAAGCAGTGAAGAAGAAACTAGGAATAGGCAAGAATCAGATGTATGCGTTAAGAGACAAAGCCGGCAATGTCCTTACTAATATGGATGAGATAGTTCAAGTGGCTGATGAGTTCTATAGAGATTTGTACACTACCAGTGGCACCCACGACGATAATGGAAGAGAGAATAGTCTAGAGGAATTTGAAATCCCACAAGTAACGCCGGAAGAAGTAAAGAAAGCCTTGGGAGCTACGCAAAGGGGGAAGGCCGCTGGGGAGGATCAGATAACAGATTTGTTGAAGTATTGTGGGCAGATTCTTCTAGAGAAACTGGCCACCCTGTATAAGCAAGGCCTCATATCTTCGAGCGTACCGGAATCTTGGAAGAACGCTAACCTAATCCTAATCCATAAGAAAGGGGACGCCAAAGACTTGAAAAATTATAGACCGATCAGCTTACTGTCCGTTGCCTACAAAGTATTTACTAAGGTAATCGCAAATAGAATCAGAAACACCTTAGACTTCTGTGAATCAAAGGACCAGGCAGGATTCCGTAAAGGCTACTCAACAATAGACCATACTCACACTATCAATCAGGTGATAGAGAAATGTGCGGAATATAACCGACCCTTAACATATAGCTTTCATTGATTACGAGAAACCGTTTGATTCAGTCGAAACCTCAGCAGTCATGAAGGTGTTACGGAATCAGGGTGTAGACGAACCGTATGTAAAAATACTGAAAGATATTTATAGCGGCTCCACAGCCACCGTAATCCTCCATAAAGGAAGCAACAAAATCCCAATAAAGAAAGGCGTCAGGCAGGGAGATACGATCTCTCCAATGCTATTCACAGCGTGTTTACAGGAGGTATTCAGAGACCTGGAGTGGGAAGAATTGGGGATAAGAGTTAATGGAGAATACCTTAGTAACTTGCGATTCACTGATGATATTGCCTTGCTTAGTAACTCAGGGGACCAACTGCAATGCATGCTCACTGACCTGGAGAGGCAAAGCAGAAGGGTGGGTATAAAATTAATCTGCAGAAAACTAAAGTAATGTTTAACAGTCTCGGAAGAGAATAGTAGTTTACGATAGGTAGCGACGCGCTGGAAGTGGTAAGGGAATACATCTAGTTAGGACAGGCAGTGACCGCAAATCTGGATCATGAGACGGAAATAATCGGAAGAATAAGAATGGGCTGGGGCGCGTTTGGCAGGCATTCTCAGATCATGAACAGCAGGTTGCTATTATCCCTCAAGAGAAAAAAGTATAACAGCTGTGTCTTACCAGTACTCACCTACGGTGCAGAAACCTGGAGGCTTACGAAAAGGGTTCTACTTAAATTGAGGACGACGCAACGAGCTATGGAAAGAAGAATGATAGGTGTAACGTTAAGGGATAATAAAAGAGCAGATTGGGTGAGGGAACTAACGCGAGTTAATGACATCTTAGTTGAAATCAAGAAAAAGAAATGGGCATGTGCAGGACACGCAATGAGGAGGGAAAATAACCGATGGTCATTAATGGTTACGGACTGGATTCCAAAGGAAGGGAAGCGTAGCAGGGGACGGCAGAACGTTAGCTGGGCGGATGAGGGATGAGATTAAGAAGTTTGCAGGGACAATATGGCTACAATTAGTACATGACCGGGATAGTTGGAGAAGTATGGGAGAGGCCTTTGCCCTGCAGTGGGCGTAACCAGGCTGATTATGATGATGATGATGATGATGATGATGATGAAGGGAGAGCGCGAGAGGACGTCGGCGTCAGGATGCTGGCGTCCGCTGTGGTACAGCATGCGGATATCGTAGTCGTGTAGGCGAAGTGCCCATCGGCCAAGACGGCCTGCGGGATCTTTCAAGGAAGACATCCAACATAGTGCATGGTGGTCCGTGAGAACATCAAATGGATGCCTATACGAATAAGGCCGGAACTTAGTAAGAGCCTAGATTATGGCCAGGCATTCTTTTTCTGTCACAGTGTGATTTGTCTGAGCTTTCGTATGCGTGCGACTTGCATAAGCCACGACATACTCAGGAAACCCTTGTTGGCACCGGGCAAGCACAGCGCCAAGGCCAACACCGCTGGTATTTCTGTGCACCTCGGTAGGGGCTTTCGGGTCGTAATGGCGCAAAATTAGCGGAGACGTTAGCAAACTATCGAGCTTTTTGAAGGCGTCGTCGCATTCGGACGACCATGAAGTGGGGGGTCTGTTCCTTCTAAGTAGCTTCGTCAGGGTGATATGATCGCGACGAAATTGCGAATGAAGCGTCTGAAGTAAGAGCAGAGACCAATGAAACCGGCGCAATTCTTCGATGGACGTTGGCTTAGGAAATTCGGCGACGACCCAAAGCGTGGCTGGATCGGGGAGCATTCCATCCTTGGATACGACGTAACCTAGAATTGTCAGCTGCCGAGCTGCGAATCGGCACTTAGGTGTAGTTGTCAGCGTTTGTTAAACGCGCCAGAACACACCGGAGCCGTTGCCGTCGAAGGTGTGTGGTGATGTCGGTAGCAAAAACTACAATGTCATCAAGATAGCACATGCACGTGTGTCACTTCAAGCCGTGTAGAAGCGTGTCAATCATGCGCTCTAAAGTTGCCGGCACATTATAAAGTCCAAAAGGCATTACGTAAAATTCACACACGCTGTCCGATGTGAAAAAAAAGCTGTCATCTGCCGATCGGCGTCTGCCATGTGTACTTGCCAATACCCTGAGCTCAAATCTAGAGATGAAGAGAATTCTGCGCCTTGTAGACTGTCAATCGCGTCGTCTATGCGCAAGAGAGGGTATACGTCATTGCGGGTGATCTTGTTGAGGCGCCGGTAGTCCACGTAGAACCGCACAGAACCATCTTTTTTCGCAACAAGGACGACAAGTGATGCCGATGGAGTGCTCGAAGGTCGAATCACTTCTCGTGAAAGCATGTCGTCGACTTGCTCGTTAATTACACGACGTTCTATGGGAGACAAGCGATACTGGCGTTGCCGCAGTAACGGTTGGGAGCCAGTGTCGATGCGATGCGTAAAGTGGATGTCCGGCCCAGGGAAGCTTGCCTGACGCCGAAGGGAGAACGAAATTCTCCAAAAAGGCACATAAGCGGAGACTGCTGGACCGGTGTAATGTCATTGGCAATAGAAGAACAGAACACATCACTGGGTGATAGGTCACACGTAGAAACAGCCCTGAGCGCACTGAGTCGAGTACAGTAATGGTCATTGGGCACGTCCATAACTTGCATAGCCTCGATTGCTTCTACATTGCCAAGACACTCCCCTCGGAGCAGCATCACAGGGTATGGGAAGGGGTTGCAAATGAAAATGGTGCTGGAGCCCTGTGTGATGTCCACTGTCGCAAAAGGTAGCAGCCCACCTTTCCGAGTGAGAAAGTGGTTGGATGAAGACAGTAGCGCAACAGCGTCTGAGATCCCGCTGCAGTACATGGACACGAACGTTGACGCGTTCGGAGAAACGTTGGAGTCCGCTTGGACAAGTAGTTTCCCCGAAAGCGAAGAAATGTGGGTGAACGGCAAATCTAACAGTGGCGAGAGTTCTATTTCGGCCCATCCGCAATAGATAACGTCATTGTGGCGCGAGAGAAAATTCCAGCCGAAGATAACAACATGAAAGCACGAGGAAAAGACTATGAATTCTATGGCGCATAGAACGTTGGCAATGCCAACATGATCGAGTAGTACAAGTAGCTAAGGGGTGAATATTCTGAGCACTGAGTGTGCGGAGGGACAGCCCAGAAAGGGGCGTCGTGACTTTCCAAAGTATACGGCAAAGCTTAGCGTTCATAACACATACGGTGGCTCCTGTGTCCACGAGTGCAGATGCGCGAACACGGTCAACAAACACTTCTATTATGTTCGAGGGACTGTGTTGAGGACTTTCACATTTCGACAGCGTCGCAGCCGTTGCCTCTTGGACGGCCACAATTAGTTTTCTTCGTCCCGAGTGACGGGTCGAAGTGGCATCGGCGACAGAGAGCGATGGCGAGGAGGCGGCGAACTCTGGGTAGTTGGCGTCGGGCGCAAAGTCGGCAACATAGCCGACGATTGGTTGTTATATGGACAGTTGGGCTGGATGGTCACGGGTGGTGCGGGGATATAGGCGGCTGCATACGATCAGAAAAACGTGCCAAGTTACCGGCGTAGGCACGCAAAGCATATGGGCCGGTTGCCAGGAGTACGCCACCGGTTCGCTGGCCCAGGTCCCATCCAATTCACAGGGCGCGTAGTACGGGGCGGCTGCTAATATGACTGCATGGCGGGATGCAGTTGGGGCCTAACCATGACGTTGGCATAATGGAGAGGCATACTTGGTTAACCTCCCTGCATTTCCTTCCTCTCTCTTCTCTCTCGCTTCTCTCTCTTCTCTCTCTCTCTCTCTCTCTCTCTCTCTCTCTCTCTCATATTTGGAGAGAGTGGTTAGGTCCGCGCGATGATTTCAGCGTAGCTGAGTGGTGCAGCCACAGGGACCTGTTGGGGCTGCGCAACGATTTCAGCGTAGCTGAGTGGAGCAGCCGTAGGAAAATGATGGCGCTGGGGCCCTGTAACGTAAAACTATTCCAGTACGTTTTTATTCCAATCTCCGGACGTCAACTTTGCGTAATCGCCGACGCAAGCATCGGGCGGTCACCCACAGGGTTGTCTGAAGAAACCAATCAAATGCTCTCATCGTTCATAGGAGGTCACTTTTGTTTCCTTGAAAAACGAATGAGATTGCCTACACTGAGTGGCTTGTCTTATCTAATTGGCTGACAAGAGGCGACGGGCACGCTCAAGTGCAAAGTGATTCGATGGGGCTGAGCCACTGCACTGAAAATCGATAACCGGATCAAGAGGGTGGTGCCGGCATCTGCGATTGGTCCGCTCTTCCTTACTTAGCTTGCAGTGGCTGGTCGAAAATCGCGGCGGCATGCAACGGAAGCTTAAGAATGACGCTGAAACGGATCCTCAGCAAAGAAGAGTGGGCAGAATGAGGTCGTAAACGTTCCGAAAGTGCTCTAAAACGTTACACGGCCACGCAAAAGCTTTATTATACGCAAATAAACCCATGCTCTCTGGCAGGTGCGAGTCCCCATTGCCTGAGCGATCGGCGGCAGCCATCTTTTATACCTTTGGTAACTGAGCAGCCTGCGGCTATTCAGAAGAAAATTCAGTTTTGTTCGGCATATTAATGCATCTTTAACGCGTACATGCCACTTAGACGCGGTGAGTTTTTGCGGTTTTGTGACGTTGCGTGATAGGCAGGTGAAGTGGGTGCAGCCCGAAAACTTTTGACCAATAGTGTGCGGGCTAATGGCGAAAAGGGATCGAATCAGAAATAAATATTTTTCTTTTGTTCGGTCAAATCATGCATAATCAGTGTACACGTCATATGAGATGGGTAGCTGTCACGGTTTTCGTGATGCTGCGTGACAGACAGGTGAACTGGGTGTGGCCCAAAAAGTTTCTGACCAATCGCGGAGGGCTGATTGCAGAATTGAAATAGAAAAGTTTTGAATAGTTTTATGTTATAGCGCTCCTGGTCTGATAAGATTTCGGCGATTTCCTACGCGATCGCGCGATGGACTGGAGGCATGAAATTCGAGGCAGGCTGTTGTACGCGGCGGCTGAGGAAAGGTCATCAAGGAGAGTTGGTGTGCAACTGCAGTAAGTGTGCAGGTTTGTATTCAACAGTTAGAGGCAGTCGTGTTTCTACACAGTTTCACTTGGAAGAATTCTCCCAGCATGTCTATGCTCCGAGATATCCGACTCTAAATTTTGATTGTCGTTCGCACGATTACGCATGCAAGAGAGTGAGGATCGGCGCAAAGCTCCTCCCTGATGTGACGCGGCTGTTGCGTGCGGCGTTTGGTTTGACAACGGGAGGAGTCATAAGCAAAGATGATAACTGTTCCCCTTCCCCTCTCGGCTGACGAAATCAAGATATGACAGCGCGGTGTGCCGCGCACTTGTTGCTCTTGATTTCAACAAAACTTTCAATACTTCGAAATCAGCAGTCACTTTATTTGCGTAGCCCAGGCAAGGACCGTGCCTGCTCGTCCAGTCACCACTACGCACGCGCACTGCCCTCCGGCTTCTCCGCTCGTGCCATTATCTCGGCATGGCAGCTGCCGCCATCGTTACAGGCTGCGCGGTCGCGTGTTAGGAAAGTGGTTCCGGGTTCGTCGATTTTTTATTTCGCCAGCCGAGAGGGGAAAGGGGACAGTTATCTTTGTCAATGCCTCCGCCCCGTTGTCAGACTAAACGCCGCACGCAACAGCCGAGTCACATCAGGGTGGAGCTTTGCGTCGATGCTCACTCTCTTGTATGCGTAATCATGCGAACGACAATTAAAATTTGGAGTAGGATATCTCGCAGCACAGACACGCTAGAAAAATCCTTCCAACTAATACTGTGTAGAAACACGACGGCCCCTAAATTTTCGATGCAAACATACCCACTTACTGCAGTCAACAAAAAGTTACTTATTCAATTTTACTTCATTGGGCTGCTGACAGCGATAATTAATTTCTCACTTTGTGTCCTCCTGGTCACATAACGTATTGGCACAGCTGCTCTTCACGTGCCTCTCAGTGCCTAATTTTAAGAAAGCCATAAATATTAATTCTGAACACCCTGTATATAGGTAACTGTATTTTTCAGTGTGTAAGGAAGAAGTGCGCCGTGCAGAGCTCCGCAGCCAGTGCTACTGAAGTGGGGCTCGGGCTAGACGCTGTTCCTGGTGTGACTGGCTAAGCCTACGCTATTGCGTCTTCCTGTCGGCGTCCTTCGTGTCGTACACAGCCGTGTCGTACTTCTTTGCCATAATTGGTGGAGGTTTGCTGGGTCTCCTGTAAACCTGGAATTGCGCAGCCGGACTTTTCCTGCCATCATGACCACCGAAAGCGCCGCGAGCTTACCAACACCTGCTCCCCAGTCCTCCGTATGCCCCGGCACACTCCGTCAGCGGGATCCTCCCATCTTCAGCGACACTGACGACCACGACGTTGATGACTGGCTCTCATCATACGAACGTGTCAGTCTGAACAACAAATAGGATGACATCACGAAATTGACCACCTTCCCTTTTTACCTCACCGGAATGGCCCAGTTGTGGTTTTGGAACCACGAAAGCGAAGTCCCAAGCTGGACGGTGTTCAAGACAAAGTTCAGCGAGGTCTTCGGCCGCCCTGCTGTGCAAAAGCTTCGTGCCGAACAGCGCCTGCTGCAGTCGCACTCTAAGCAGCCTGGTGAGACGTTTACCAGTTACATCGAAGACGTCATCGATCTCTGTAAACGCGTCGATGCATTCATGACTGAGGGAAATAAAATCAAGCATGTAATGAAGGATATCAACGAAGACGCGTTTCAGATGCTCATTTCAAAGAGCCCCTCTGCTGTTGCCCAAGTTATTGAACTGTGCCAAAGTTATGACGAGCTCCGCCGTCAACGCCTCCTCACCCGCCGTCCTGTTCCCCACCAGGAATCGTTGTCCGGCTTGACACTCCTTTTCACGATTCCACCCTCCTCTCGCAGATCAAGGCTTTCGTCCGGGAAGAAGTTGCTCGCCAGCTCTCCCTCATCTCCAACCCGCCGGAGTCAAGTTCGTTCCTTAGTCCGACCCTACGACACGTTATAGAACAAGCGTCCGAGGTCCTTGCTCTGGAACGGGCGCCTCAACTCACCGCCCCATTGACTTACGCCGACGCCGTCGCACGACCACGACCGCCGATCTTCCGGGCTCCGCCTCCGAGGCTTAGCCCTGTTTTTACCCCCACGCCGCCAGGACCTCCAGTCCATCGAGTAATTAATGCCTGGCGCACATGTAGCGGACAATCGGCCCATCTGCTATCCGTGCGGTATTCCCGGACACGTTGCATGCCTGTGCCGCCGCCGTCCACTTCATCCACGTGACGACACACGCACAGCCGCGTATACGATCATCCGTTGTCTTACGCTCCAGACCACGATTTACCCTTTCCCCGCCGAAGCCTTCGCCCACTTTCTGACCGCCGTTCTCCTTCTCCTCGTCGTCGCTCGCTCTCCCCGATGCGTCTACGTCCCTCTACCGCTGACACGGAAAACTAAGTGGCGCAGTTCCCGAGGGAAGAACTGCGTCATCGTCGCAACGCTCAAGCCCTCTTCTTTCGCCGCCCAACGTCATTGATGTCGCTGTTGAAGGTGTCTCTATGTTTGCCCTCATTGACACAGGTGCCGCCATATCTGGGACCGCCGAAAAACTATGCCGCTCAATACGAAAAGTGACGACACCTTTCTTCGGTTTTTTACTCCGCACGGCCACATCACCGCCTGTCCAGCCCGTGGCTGCGTGCACTGCCAGACTTGAAATTCAAGGAGTGCTCTACAAAGTCGAGTTCGTCGTTATTCCCCACTGTTCTCACGATATTATTTTAGGTTGGGTCTTTCTCTCCCGTCACCAAGCTGTCATTGATTGCTCCCGTGCAGAAGTCGCCTTCTCTTCGCTTGGCAATGTCATATCTGATGACGTTTCGCTTTCCTGCACCAAGTTGTCCCTCACCGACGACATCCAAATACCTCCGCACGCATCCGTTTTAGCACCTGTATCCTGTTCCGCTGCCTCCGACTCTACCGTACTCTTCACACCTTCCACTGCTTTCGTTCATCGCCACCTCTAACCACTCCCAACTGCGCTGCTTAGCCTTCAAGCTGGTGCAACTCACCCTCCTGTATACAAGCACTTCTCATTCCCGATTACGTTGCTTCGCGCCGAATCTCTCGACACTATGGAACCTTACGACACCATTACCACGTTGGAACTTCCTATTGGATCGTCAGAGGTCAACACCCTCTACTGTAGTCCCGTAACTGCCACATCGCCTGAAGACGTTTTCAGCCACGTCATCGACAACGCCTTAAACCCTACGCAACGCCATGACCTTCTCCGTCTCCTCGAGAAATTTCGCCCTGCTTTTGACAGCCATAACACCTCTCTGAGCCGAACGACGACTCTATGTCACTGGATTGACACCGGTTCTCACTCACCGCTACGGCAGCGACCATACCGCGTATCGTCGACAGAATGACGAGTCATTGATGAGCAAAGAAGTCCGACATGGCTGCGGACGACACGAAGGACGCCGACAGGAAGACACAACAGCGTAGGCTTAGCCAGTCACACCAGGAACAGCGTCTAGCCCGAGCCCCACTTCAGTAGCGCTGGCGATCCGGCTGCGGAGCTCTGATGATGATGATGATGATGATGGCCTCATGTTATGGCTCATACCCACGCTGGGGGATTGGCCAAGAATTGCGTGCTGAAACGTTCACCTAATCTTTTGAAGTGCTACTTATTCGATGAGAAAAAATATAACGAAAGAGAGATTTAAAAAAAAGAAAAAAAAAACGTACAAGAACAAACAAAATACAAGACAAAAGTTAAAAAGTTATTCGTTTTGTTGACTGAATGTAACTGCAAACGGCATCAAATACGTCCCTGTGGCTGACCCCTATAACTGACGCACCGAAAGATAGTATGATTTCTGGTGATAATATTAACCCTAATTTTGCGAACGGAAGTTCTAGGTGTCTTTTTCTTAACAATTTGTATCTTCGACATACCAAAAAATAATGATCTAGTGATTCTGTTTCTTGGCAGTATGGGCACAGAGGCGATAGCGTCAGACCAGTCCTGTGTAAATATAGGTTTAATGGAGGGACACGGCAGCGTAATCTCGTGATCGCTACTTCTGATTGTCTTGATGGACACCACTGGATCTTCCACGGAAATCTGAGGTGCTGATATTCTGTCCATGTCGTTATTGATTCACTGACATCTCTATGAATTGAATATTTTCTATATCTGATTGCTGTTATGTGAGCCACCAAAGGAAGAACAGGCATTATAGGTCCACTCAGGGATGCTCGCGCTAATGCGTCTGCCATTTCATTTGAATGTAAGCCACAATGTGCGCGGCGCACTTCTTCTTCCTTACAAATGGGCCAAACGTACTTAGAAAGATGAGAAGCACAACTTCGCGGTTATGTTTGGCTTATGTACGCAAAAATGTCGGTCGGTGGACCGACCTTTTTCAAGGGATGCAGTAAATTTTCACAATAGTCTCATTATATTTAAATAGGGAAAGACAAACAAGCAAAGAAGAACGAAAAGAGAGAAAAAGAAAGAGAGGGGAAAATGAAAAAAAAAAGAAAAATGGCCAGGCTTAGCTTGGTTAAGCCAAGAATGCGTTGCATATTGCGCGGTCCGTGACGTCACGCGCCGGCGCAGCGCCCCTAGCGGGAGGAGCGGGAGTCAGGTGGTGGCTGCGGCCGCGCGCGACCGCGCGAGTTGGGGCCCAGCTTTTCCTCCGTGACGTCACGCGCCGGCGCAGCGCCCCGAGCGGGAGGAGCGGGAGTCAGGTGGTGGCTGCGGCCGCGCGCGACCGCGCGAGTTGGGGCCCAGCTTTTCCTCCGGCTGTCGTGACGTCACGTCACGTGGTTGCGCTAAAGGTCAATGGTGGCTGCCCGGCCGCGCCCAAGGGCTGAACTGAGTGATTGCAATATGCAACGCATAAAACTCTAGTGTAGGGGTATGAGCCACTATGATGGCTCATACCCCCAATGGTGGCTGCGCGGCCGCGCCCAAGGGCTGAACTGAGTGATTGCAATATGCAACGCATAAAAGAAATTAGAAAGCCTCAGGAAGAGAGCCTAGAGTCAAAGAGATGACTCGTTGGTAACGGAGTTTTTCACGGCGCATTCGTCACTCCCGTCATCATTGGCAGTGTAGAGGCCGTTGACACGGTCCCCGTTACGCGTGCTTTTACATTATGGGTGAACATGCGAGCCATCTTGTGGTGTCCTGATCAAATTGAGTAGAATGCGTTAAAAAAAAAAGGGGGGGGGGGGTGGGGGGGAAAGGAAGGAAACCCGAGGGCTAAAGAACTTGCTCGTTGGTAACGGGGTTTTTCATGATGAATTCGCGGAGTAATTCCTCTCATATTTGGTAGCGTTCACGTATTTGACACATTCTCCAGGACGGGTGCCAAGGGGTCTTGGGGTGAGAATCGTAAGCAAATAAAAAGTTAAATTGTGGGGCTTAATTATGTGCCAAAGCCCCGATATGATTATGGGGCACGCCATTGTGGGGGACTCCGGTTTAATTTTGACCACATGGGATTCTTTAACGTGTCCCTAAATTTAAGTACACGGCTGTTTTCGCACTTCGCCCCCATCTAAATGCGGCCGCCACGACCGGGATTTGATTCCGCGTCCTCGTACTTAGGAGCGCAACACCAAAGCCACGACCGCCACGGTGGGTGGTACGAAAATGAATTCGTGACGCGTGCTTTTACATGTTAAACAAACATGCCATGCAAGCGACTTTGTGGTCTCCTGTTCAAACAAAGGCGTTGCAAAATTACGAGAATGAGTAAAAGAATAATAATAAGAAATACAATGTTCATTTTTTCCAGTAAGAATAATAAACCAATATAATAAAATAATAGAAAAACAGAAAAAAAGGCAGGGGGCAGAGTCAGTGCCGAGGAGTACCAAGAACTAAAGGGCTAAAGTTTAAGCGCTAAAGAACTAAAGGGCTAAAAAACTAAAGGGCTTAAGGCCCTGACAGTTTCATAACTATGGGACCACCGGTTGTAATAACGTCACTATAGTCGGATACAAATTTAGAAAAAAGGGGAGGCCTCGCCCAGATGACCGAAGCGCGACAGCCAATTGCCTCCGCGACTAAAATAGTCCCGCTCGAAAAATCGTGCTCCTGAAACGCGTAATTCTCGGTATAAATAAAGACTTTTGTATTTTGATGACTGCTTTAGTAGAGCTCTCATGTGCTACAGCACATGCCGGATCACGAGATACGAATAACCCTGTACCTTCTACAACGCTGCCCGTCGTCTGCTCTTTAGCTTCATTGCAAGTGACAAAAGTAGAAAAAACAACTCTGCATGGCTTTTGCGCTTGTTCACATGTACACGGCGTATCTACTACTCGTTTTCCAAGCTTAAAATGAATCAGTTGCTATTGAAAAAATACTTATATAAAACAATGCAGTTATCACAACCATTACAAACCTGGGGCAGGAATGTACAAAAATGTTTCATTAATTATTTTACGTAAATACTCTTGGTTTTAAATCGCATAAAATTTTTATATTTTGGTTTTGCGTTTTCACAATTTCACAGCACGCATTCAACAGCTTGTGCGTGCAGTGAGAACTGGTGGACAGCAATCAATTGACGGTGCTACACCACGCTCGAACACCGTCGCTAGACGCTCGGCTATCTCACTGCTGACAATGGTCGTTCACGCTAAGTTGACGGTGACAAATCTTTGCGTTGAAGGCTTCTTCTGCAAATATTTTCTGTTGAGACACTCGTAGCTTTGTTTCATGCGCGCACTCTTTTCTGATTTTTCCTGAGAATGGTTTTGCTCCATCACTTCACCCCGTCCGACGAAAAACGCAGCGACACAGTACACGAACACACCCGCCGTTAACAGTAGGCACCAATCTTTGGAAAGCTTTTCTCGTCGTAACTTCACTCGGGAGCGAAATAAAACAACATGGAACAATCACGCAGGATGTGTGTTCGTAGTGGTCGCCGCGGGATCCTGTTTTCAAGCAAAGCGTAGCGCAGCGCCAGCGATGCTCGCTGCAATGTTCCTTCGCCAGATCACGGCTCAGTATAAACGCACGCGGCACAAATGCCGCATCGTAAGCCCGCAGTAATATTTCCGGCATGATAGACCATCACAAACAGTTCTGGAATTTGCTCTGACGAGCACACAGCTGACGCGACCTCGCCCAGTTTGAAGTTCTCCGTCGGCGGAGTCACCGGCCGTCCGGCTTATGACGTTAGTCCAGAGTGCGCTCCCATTGGTGGATGCTCATGTGCCTCCGCCTCGGAGGAGTAAACGCCCCCTTTTTTCTAAAGTGGTATCCGACTATAGTAGCTATTATCGTGTACGCAAGAAAATGTAAATAAACTTGAACTTAAACTTGAACTGACTGTGGTAGAAAAGAAAAAAGGGAAAAACAAGAAATACGCTAGAAAAATCAATGTACAAAAAAGAAAAAAAGAGAAGCAGGAAAGAAAAAATGTAACTATAATAATAATAATAATAATAATAATAATAATAATAATAGGGCGAGATAAGAATGAAAAGAAAAACAAAAAAGGCACAGTAACGTGGACGGGTGGGTCCGCTCCGCCAATAGAGTAGTGGGCATTCTTTTCAGCCATTGTCATCGATTTCAGCCGGAAAGACAAACATTATGACATTGCGGCGACTGGACGATCGGCCGTTGTCTGTGCAGGTGCTACTTGAAGACCGTCCCCATCGCTTGTCGGCCCACAAAGCTATGAGGGCACTTTTGTCCTTCTTGAGGGCGACTGGCCTACGTGAACGTCTTCGATTCGCTCTGGCCCTCCGCGTGCGTGCGCGAGCTCACCGCGGCTTTCCTCCCTCTCCCCTCCCTCTCTCTATCTTATCCTTCTGTTCCCTCTTTCCCGTCCCCAAGAGTATGGTAGCCAACCAAGACTCATTTCTGGCTAACATCCCTGCCTTCTCTTTTTATTTCCCCCTCCTCCTCCTCCTGCTCCCCCTCCCTTAAGCATCACCGACGTATTCGGTTTGCATATGCGGTGATTGAGTTATTATTTAGTTCCTCTAACTTATGGAGCCAAGAAACGAACAATTCTTCTTTAACACTTCGTACTTATATTTCTGGCACAAATTTCTGATTACTTGCGAGTGCAAAAGAGTTTTAGTTTGTTTCTTTTACATTACCCTCAACTCCGATGCCTTCACTTCGTCAGGTAGTTCGAGTAAAAGAGTAACATCTCAGCAACCTTTATACGTGACTCAAGCAACAAAGCATTAAGAGATTGGGTTCAAAGACGCCGTTTGCTGCGGTGGCCTTCTCAAATTTCGGGGCGACGCCAGTTTTACTACCACACAGGCTCGTCACTATCGTTCATATAGAGCGGAACAGTCAACTGTGGTCAATGGAAAGTATTTTATGATCGACCCTCGCAGCGTTAGCGCCTTTCAGTAGCAAGCCAAAGGAGCAGCGGAAAAGGGAACGGCGTTCATAAAAATGCGGCTCTCAAAAGGGTTTTCAATCTTGAGCGATTCCTCCCAACAGCGAGCACACTCCTTCCTCCCACCCGGCGGTAACGGGAGTAAAAACGCACGTCCGGAGAGACACCTAGAGCGCGATATAATGCGCCACAGAGTGTGCTTAACATGCCGCACGCCGTCTGTCGAAGCACATAAAGAGGGTGAAACGCCCCCGACGCAGCGTGTGGTGACGAAGACAGACTGGCCGAGAAGAAACTGCTTGAGATAGTTTCCGAGCTCTGATAGCAAAGTTTCCTCGCAGTTGTGTTCCTTTGCTGCCTTTTTTTTAAGCACTGGCATGCACGGCTCGTCAGGCGCAGGCGAACAAGAAAAGAAGAGCTCGGAAGGAAGAAGTCTAGGCGCACTGCAGCAATACATTATTCATAGCAGCGAGAGAAGCGAGAGAAGGAAGGTTGCTTCCGATAAAAGGAACCTGTCAGTGTGTCGTAAATTATACACAGCCGCGCGTTCTGGCGCACACTTCGGCCGATTACGCACACTGAATGGGAGCAGGCTCGGACAACATGCCACCGACCCGACCGTCAGCACGCTGCTGAGGAACGGCGTCATTTGTTACACTAAGCGCGAAATCCCTGCACGCAGCCGCCTCGGACCGATGCGGCAGCCAGGCGAGGGAGAGGACGGTCGCCTGCGCGTACAATGTAGCCGAGCGACAGGCGGGCGCGTATCGCACGCCAGAGAAGCCGTTCACAGAGCGGCTTGCCGACAAGCTCGACCAGTGAACCTTTAACGAGGCCCTAAGTAGGAAGGCTTCTTTGCTACGCGGCCTAGCTCTCTCGCACACGGAGAGGGAAGGAATCTGCCGGGGAATTGCTCGCTGTCGCCCCCTTGTTGCTTGCCTGCGGCTGTTTTTTCGTGATGGGATGGCTGGTTGCGCAGTCGTCTTGCTCATTGCGCCAAAGGGCCATGACGCCGCTGTAGCCTGTTACTGCTATTTTACTTCCGTTCCCCGGCTCTCCCGACCGCTCCTGCCTAACCTACTACAGCGCAGCGGAGCCATCGGCAGTCCCCCCTTTTCGCGTACTGCTGCAGTTAGGTGCAGTCGCCAAAGTGGTGATGCGGCATCATCTCTTGTCTACGGTTACCATCTTCTTGTGTACGAGCGCGTCTCTACTTCCACGCTTCTGGCATGCCGAATCATGCAAGAAGCATGCGACTCTATCCGCAGTTTAACACAAAGCGCTTCACGAGTCCGCGTATCCACTTGTTAGAAGGAACCAAGCAAATACGTCGTCATTCGCCTTCCCTCCCATTGCGTCTGTTCGCTGTCACCCTCCCTGCAGCGAATTCTGCGCAGAAAAGGAAGCGTTGGCGTGCGTATAGTGCAATGGCTTAGACGCGCTTTCTGTTTCATGCGTTTATAAACGACCACAGCAAGTGCACAGCTTCCCCCAAGTATCCTGGCTATGCCTTCGTGAGAGACCTTTCCACGACTGAACCTTCGACATCAAACGACAAAAGGCAACCAGATAAGCGCGAGGAAAGGGAGAGAGGAAAGGCTGAAGTAAAGAAAAATTAAGAGGGGTACCGCAGCAGTTATGTCCGCGAACTAGCGGCAGTGCGCAAAGTGCGTGACGGAGCGATGCGCTGTCGCCGGACGTGTCCATCTCAGCTGACCTGCTTTAGCCTCCTCTCGCATTACCCGACTACGGCGGTGTACAGCGTGCATTTTATCCGGCAGGAAGCAGCCATCTAACGCGAAATAATATTAGGATAAAAAAAAAATAAGTGGCACGAACTAGGGGCGGGGACTCAAATCATCGTCGTCGGCTGCGGTTTCATCCCCACCGGCTTGTTTGTCTCGTTTGAGCGCCTTGCCTGAGGCGTTGGGCAGCGGCGTTTCGAGCGAGTGCGGAGCATATATAGGCGAGCGGCCAAACAGAGATAGTGTACGCGCACATCACATCGCCCCGCACTTGCTCTCACCCTACCTGCGCGGCAACCTCCGGATCAAACGAAATAAATCAGGTGCGCTCTCCTCTTCCCTTTCATTCGCAAAGGTGCACTGCGCAGTGCGGGTTTACTGCCTCCGCTATGAAAGAAAAAAAAAATAAGAGCACTGTCCTTCTTTGCATGTACGACGGTCGTAGCTGGTGAGTGCAGTCGGGTGCTCTTCGAGGTTTCCTGTTTGTACCGCTGATGCCCGGCTTTCTGGGCCTTATCAACTGGCGCGGCAACTGCCCTTGTCGTTTTACTGCGACAGCATTTAAACATTCGAGAACGCGTTTGCTTCAAACACCCGCCCTTCCTTTCGGTTACAAGGGCACACGCGCACGTGCAAACGCACAACGCCGAGCAAAAGGGACGACACCGATGGCCTGTTTTCCTGAACAAGAGCGTTTTTTTTTTTTTTTTTGTCTGCGGTTGGTCAAGGGGTAAGGCGCTATTGAAATCTCTATGTTGGAGTAACCTATGAGAGTTTAATACTCCCGTGCGTTCCCCGCTTTCTCCTCTTCCATTTATGTTTTTTTACGCGTTTATTTTTTTTTCGCGATTCATTTTGCCTTTTTTCCCCATTTACCCCTCTCCTAGTGTATAGGGCAGCAAACGAGAGTGGTAGCCTTCACTTTTGCTGCTGCAGCTGCCAATGGAATTTTTATTAGAAAGCGTCCTAGACTCTCTGCCGGTCAATCCTACTGCATTTCCCATCTGTTTTCACTCTTTCTCTCTTCTTGACTCTGGCAGCACCGCGTCTTCGCCGATGGCCAGCGCTAATGTCCGTGTCGCATCAACGACGAAGGCTGCAGGACACGAGAGGGCATTTGTGGGGATGCAAACAACCTCGTCCTGGAAACTCCCCGGGCCTCTGTTTACGAAGGTCGTCGCTTGAACAAATTGAAGTACGCTGACAACCACGTGCGCCGTCACCTAGAGGGGCAAGCGTGATATCAAGCAGCGGAGGAGGCTCTTTCTTGTCCACAAAAAAGAGCATGCAATCAAAAGAACTACTCATTTGTAGCAACATTTCAGGAAGCAGAGGTGGAGTGAACGAGAAAGTGGCGGAACATCCATCCTGGGGAACCCCCTTTCTGTGGCGCTGGCCGGTGTGTAGAACGGCGACCTCCAAATGAAGCTCAGCTGCGACGCCCCGGGCCTCGAGTCGAAACGAATTCGCCATCTGAGCTCAGCAGAAGCCTGCCGGAAGCATCAGGCCAACCTCTGGTTCTTCTACTTTCATTCATTCTTCTTCTTGTACGCTTAACCTCGTCATCTCACCCAGCATCGTGAGCCGGCCCGGCGCGGCCTGGGCTCGCTGCTTTAAGTGCCAGTGCGGGATTCAGGCCCTGCGGCCATCTGAGCCATTCGTCTTCATTTGAGCGCACAAGAGCGTCTGGGTCCCTTAAATTCTGTTATAAATAAGCAATAATACTACCGATAAAAAAACGAACACTTTTTTTTCTGAAACCATTGCTCTCAGTTTGTCACAATATCAAAGACATTATACAGCTATACACATGTGGAGAAATCTCCGCTTATGACACGCATAACAATAGCAAGATAGAAGAAATTAAAGTAGAATAAAGGAGTGGTGAAGGTTTGTAATGCGGTCTGGGCGGATTATTGGGACACAAGTGGATGTGAACAGCTGCGCGTACTTCTATAAGCAAAAAAAGAAAGAAAAGAAACGTAAAAGGAAGCTTGCGTAATTACGGGCAAAAGGCTTACAATACGAAACGTCCAGGGAATATGATGAAGTATTTACAGCCCTAGGAAGAAATTGTAGGGTTAAATGCCGTCTCCATGCGGAATGATAGTTGCGATTCCTAATGAAATCTGTGTACATAGTCTCTGTAGCCAAAGGTACCAAAAAAAAGTATAAGAAAGGAGGGTGGTAGGTCCTGTGCACTGTTTACACCAAACATTACGCCACGAGGAAGCCGCGTAAACAGGAGCTTTCTTCCCCACGGTGAGCACGGTATGGAGTCCTCGGCCTTGCAACTCACGTTCTAAAGAACGTCGCTGGCAACAGCTCCGAACAAGAGGCCAAACAAGGGAGGTGGAAGAAAGATCTCGTAGCACGTGATGCTCAAACAGCACTCTTTCTAGCACACGTAAAAGCAAAAGAGGCACGTTGCTCTTCTCTTTGAGAAAATGAGCCTCCTGTGCAACGCAGGCGGCGAGTGTTTTGCGCTGACAACGCAGCCAATACAGAGTTTGTTTCTGTATTCATAGGTGAAAATTTCCGGCAATTTCTCAGCCATACAACTTTATCACTAAACTTTATCACTAAAGTTTCGAACATGCTCTCGTGTTAATTTTTTTCTGCCTGTCAGCATTTTTGAAAAATAATGTCAAGAAAAAAATAACGGGGAACATTAAGCAAGAAAGCTATTGCCTTAAAATATAGGTTACGTAAGGCGTACTTGCGGGATATCTACGGTGGACATGATGGCTGTCAAAAAAGTAACAGTGCTGAACGGGGAGATCATGACGACATTGAAAGAAATATTAAGTCCAAGACAGTTGTCGAGACAGCTTGAGCGTGACGAATACAAAGCAATACCCTTCTACCAAGCAGTTACAAATATACCACGACTCACTAACACACTATGACCTCTCTGTTTCCTTTTCTTCATTAAGTCTTGAACTAGCAAATAAAACTTTCGTTTTGGTGTTTAGATTTTCTGCAATTCAATTACTGGAATGACAATCAAGGTACACTGCAGCAGCACGTATGGCGATATGTCACAGGGAAGCGACGAGGCTGCCCTTGGAGCGTGCGAGAATCCCTTCCTGCGCGTGAAACAAATAACATGAAGTACAGGGAGAAACTATGTGAAATGATCTCTTATAAAACATGTCTCTACAAAGGCTAATCAAAACCGTGCATAAAAACCAGCCGCCTCAAGCTGTTTACGTACCCTTGTACACGGAGAAGAAAAACAGGCGCATGTACCACCGTCTCATTTTCCTGCAATTAAAAACCAACGACGCGGCTAACTATAAGAGTGATCATTAACAGTCCCGCAAGGGATGCTAAGCTGCCGAACTGCTCGGGGTTGTTAAATGTGTTTGATAGAAGCAATAAAATACAAAGACGAAGAGAATGCATCTCACGCTCACAATTCATCCCACATGTGCTTCGTTCAGTCAAGAGATTTTTCTAGCCGTAAGAAAGAAAAATTATATTACTTAACTCATCTGCTATGTTAAAGGAAAGGGAAAGGAAATAAAAACGAGAGAAATAGTTAGTTTAAATATTTATCCTGCCCGGCTATTCATTATTTTAAAGTTCAAAGAACACGAGGGCCACTTCACACTCGATCGTTTTAAAGCACCGGTCATAGTCGTTTCCAACTAAGATGACGCATATGAGAATATCTACAGTGAACTTTCAGCGCAATAGAAGACAATGGTTTCTGCACTAGTTCTCTGTCACACTCGTGCAACAGTACTTCTGAACTGGTGGTTACAAAAGCCCTGTATGTGGACGCCTAAATCGATAGGAAAGCTTTACAATTCCTCAAAAGAATAGCTGCTCGCTTGGCACAATGAGTGCGCTTGCGGTGAGAGTCTGAGAATCACCATTAATTAACGGTGCTTCATCCTCTGAATAGAGAGCCGTTAATGTTTCTGTCGCCCTGGATGTGGATGGTTTCAAACTGCAGCGATAATGTCACTCGGCCTCCTCTTCATATTGCCACTGTTCTGAATCCTTCACCACCATAAGAAAGAGCAAAGTATCTGAAAGGGGAGAACGATGTTCCCGGCTCGAGACGAATTTAGTCTTTCGAGACTTGCCGGCAATTGCTCCGTGCCGCCTTTGATCATATTTTAATAGAGCTATAACCTACAGGCATGTTCTTCTGTGTATGATCAGCAGGAGGCGCACAGCGATCGAGACAAGCGAACGAGACAAGGCGCAGAGTATTCGACAGACGCGGAAGGCAAAAGCCCCAAAATAAGTAAAAATTTACATTCAGTGGTGTGCTTTGTCTTTTACACAGCTACCCGCCGTGGTTGCTCAGTGGCTATGGTGTTGGGCTGCTGAGCACGAGGTCGCGGGATCGCATCCCGGCCACGGCGGCCGCATTTCGATGGGGGTGAAATGCGAAAACACCCGTGTACTTAGATTTAGGTGCACGTTAAAGATCCCCAGGTGGTCGAAATTTCCGGAGTCCTCCACTACGGCGTGCCTCATAATCAGAAAGTGGTTTTGGCACGTTAAACCCAATAACTTAACTCTTTTACACAGCTGCGCTGGTTGCCCACATTCACAGAGTGCAATGGCTGCGAATTGTTTCGTTAAGTAGCGACAAATTAGCTCGTGTTATTCGTCGCCATGGTCTCCGCTTCTGACAGCTTGTCTCCGAAAGAACGATTTTTTTATTTCAAGATGGTTATTATTAATTATTACTTAGCCTTCGAAAAAATACCGCCTATGTCATCTGCGTACATATATACGTTGATTGTAGTTGTCAGGTGCTCAACGAGGCCAGTGATTATGAGGTTGAACAAGTTGGGCTTAGCACTCTGCCTTGAGAAACACCCCGTCAAGTATAGTGTCATGTGGTTGGGCCATTTACGGTACACACAAAGAGCGATTTTCCTAAGCAAGTAACTAAACATACATCGAAAGACTAGACCTTCAAAGCTAACTATCTCAAGAACATAGAAAATAGCCTCACGAAACACGTTATCATACGCCCCCTTGAAATCTGAAAACAAAGTGGCAGATAGATGTTTACATGATTTTTTTATATTGGACGCATGTAACGAGATCAGCAACATTATCAATCGACGAGCACTGTCGTCTGAAGTCAGCCATGAAGTTTGGGTAAATGGTTTAGTGGTTTTAAATACCACTTCAAGGGCGTGAGAATCAAGCTTTCCATTACTTTTCTTATACAGCTGGCAAAGAGCTTTTTGGCTGTATGACGAGAGTACACCTGCAAACTTTCCGTGCTTCAGGAGCGGGACCCAGCGGCTACTTCGAAGGGTGCCATGTCTTCTTTCACGCGCAAACCAATGAGACCATAGGTCGTCAGAATTAACGGATCGGTAATCACCTACCAGGAGATGCACCACTTCCTAGGAGTGATAACAGATCGCGACTTCTCCTGGAATGCTCGTGTCTAGCTCCTATTGGAAAAGTAAACTTACCACGGTCACCCACATCCTAAGATTTTGCGCGGCAAAGTCATGGGATAAGTCTGTTAGAGCGATGCTCCAACTCTACAACGCACCGTTCCTGAGTCTCCTACGCTGCCGCTTGCACGTACTGGGTGGGACCTGCAGGACAAACCTCTGTGCCCTCCAGTCGGTGCAAGCCTGAGTTCCACGAACGTGTTTTGGGGTTCCCAGGTGTGCATTTGTACGGAAGCAACAATAGCCGGCAGACGTGATTCCCACATCAGAACGTATGTTCAAGTCGACGCTTTAAGAATACAGATCAGACACTGCGCCCCGCTTCCATCGCCCTGTCTCTCCTTCCTTCCTTTGGCTATACCACGTTTAGCCTACAGCCGTATTATCACTGCCAAGTATGGACAGCTGGGCTTTTATTCCTTTCTTCTTTTGGTTTGACACTTCTGATGACTGTTGCTTGGACCAAGGAAACATTTTTGGGTGGTCCTGCGCACTTGCAGCCCCCCCCTCCCCCTGTGTACATAAAGCCCTGTTTTCCATGAATAAAATTCAGTTGAAGTCCGGCGTTCGTGTTGTCTTTCTCTTCTCGTCCGTGTTCAATTGTGCGCTGGAACGATGTTTCATAATGCTTATCACTGCCGAAGGTTTAACTTTAATAGCAAATTTATGCATGTATACCAAGACCCTTCCTGCACCTACTCCGAGCCTTTCTCGGCATTCCGAGTATCAGAAAAAAAAGAAAGCCGAAAGGTCATCTCTTCCCGTCAGAGCTTTCACATTTAGGCGTTTAAATCCGTTTCCCCCAAAAGCTTAGTTGGCGCAATAATACCGCGAAATCCATCACCACCCTATTCACGACATATCATTTTATGTAATCGACTGATGCAGAACTTTCAGCCGTCCGTACTGCTCTGGAGTTCATTGTTCAGGAATCACCAGAGTCATTATCCATCTTCTGTGATTCGAAGGCTGCTCTACCGTGCACATGTATTCCTACACCATTCCATCCCGGACATAATGCACAGCTAGTCGCAGACAACAAACTACGTCACCATCACGCAAACCGCAATGAATACATCCTCATCTATCCGTGGATACCGGGTCACTGTGGTATTTCTTGTAACGACAGTGCGGGTGAGGGCACCCGATCGGCCCACTATAGTATCCACTGTATACCAATAGCACTGTTGAGAACAGATGCTGCCACAAGGGCTCGCTCGCTCGCATGTGAACTCCCACAAGTTGTGGGAGTATGTGAACTCCCATAAGCAGAGCTTAAACGAATGTATCAACACGTGCCTCCGAAGCTTGGACCCACGTCGGCAACTCCGTCTTCCATCGGTCATACCATGAGATGAAAAAGCGCTTGTGTGCCACCTGTGGATCAGCGTGGCAATCACTAATGCCCTGGAGTGGCTGACAGCCCTCCTTTCCAAATAACGCGCAAGCGTTGTGACCCTCTCTGTGGTAATTGCCAGCCAGCTATCTGCCAGCCAGTCAGATCCTCAACTAGAGGCAGAGCCTCTAGTTGAGGATCGTTAGAGAATATGAGGGTTAGAGTTGCGGCGCGCTGCATTGCATGGGTGTAAGCACTTATTTTTTTTTGTGTGAATTAGTGTGCCGACCCGTTTGCTCTTCTATAGCTTTTTATTCACTTTACCCCTTTCCACAGCACAGGGTAGCCAGTCTGTATTTACAGTGGCTAACCTTCCGGTACTTCCCTCTCTTTTTCCTACTACTGCAAGAAATATTATAGCTGATGAGGTAGCAGGACAAGTTCAATATCAGAACTTCCTAAATCACGGGGTAAATTAAGTAATATTAAAGCAAAGCTTTCTTTGCCTACTATTTCGGTTTCACATCTTGCGGGGCTGTTTGGCCGATTAAACCGGCTTAGATAGCACTGAATGCTGATCGGCAGAAATGTTACAGTGAGCGCACGTGTGGTCTACGTAACAAAAGATTAAATTATGACATAAATTATGTACATGTAATGTCTGCTCATGGTAATATCTCGAGTATAATAATCCCTTTATGGAAGAGCGCATCATGCTCAAATGCATTTTGCTAAACTTCAATTGTTTTGCTTAGGCCGTCCTATCGCAGCTGGGTGTGTGTTCACCAACAAAGTACTGCCAGTGAGCAGACTTATGTTCTGCCTAAGGAAGCAATGAATCATGACATAAAACCTGTACATGTGTTATAGGCTGTTAGGTTTCTGTAAAGCACAGAGACCTCTAATGGAATAGTTCATAGTAGGCGGGAACTTCTTTGATTTTCTTAAACTTTTTACACTTGCGGTGTACCCCCTCTTGGCCCATTGGATCTGTGCCCCCGAGGCCAAAAGATCTTTTTAAATGCTGTTTCACCATTTCCGACTTTGTACTGCATCTACAAATAATTTCTGCATAACATTTTCCGCCCTGATAGTTCGAAACGTAACTGTGGAACAACATCATCTGCGATAATGACCCTGACACGATCCCGGAAGACACCATTTATAACGACATCTAATGGTATTGTACTGCAGGCCCTTCAGCTTCAAAAAAAAAAAAAAAAATCCAATGTCCTCGACCTAAAGAATCATTACAAAGGTGAGCCCTGGTGCCCCTCCAGAAATCTCTGGACGTGAGCGATATTTTTGGCCAGTATTACAGTACCGTTTCTACAATATATTCTAAGCTGGATGTACATGTTTGACTTGGCTTGATGTTATGCTCCTTTCTGTGACCTTACTTCATGTTATTGGTGTTTAATGAACTAGTTATGGGACTTTACTTTGTGTTTCTTATTACATCTCTTGTCAGCTGTCTTTAGTTCGTTTATGTCAAATGATTAAACTTCAATGTTAAAATCATATGAATCCAACAGACAATAAAACCAATGGAACCATAGGAATGTAAATACTTGCTTTAATGAAAATCTGAGAATGACAAATTAAAGGGAAATGAAAGGGGAGAAAAAAAGACAACTTGGGAAAAAACAAATTGGACCCCAATGAGTTCCAAGCGTGTGTCCTGTCGATTAGTGACTAATTTAACTTTGTTTTCCTCGAAGACTTCCCGCCCGATGGCTGTGGGGGGCCCGCTTTAGTAGGGAGATGGGGGTCTTTCACTGTGGTTCACGACCTTGTCCCAAGGGCCTTGGAGAACGCCAACTTCGAGAGCTGACTCGGTTTGCGGGTCATATATTTGTTAGACCGTGAAGTTATCCGGTACCTTTAGGATGTAATGCGGCTATTTCCGGGATGGCCCCCTCGCATGCTTAAGCAGAGAGCCGGTATGCATAGATACAGAAAGCCTGAAAAAAATGCAGCTGAAACACGCAAGTAGCAGTTACCGCCATCCGCTTTGCACAACTTGGGCGTGTGGTGTAGGGTCTGAAAGAACCCTGCGCGCATATAACCAGCTCGTTAGACCGGGGGCAGGTACGGGAGGGAAAGGGAAGTGGTCGTTGAGGAGGCTGAGATGTAAGTGTTTCCCAGGCGGTATAAACAGCGGCGCAAATCGCTTTGGTGCGCGCGCGCGCGCATGCACGCATGGCCCGAGATAGGAGCAGCAAACACAGCCATAAACGAGTGTTGCTGGACCACCGGTGACGCAACCGCAATGCATGCGTAATACGCAGGAGAAGTAGCTGGCACTCGATGCTCGCGGTGCGTAGCGGCCGCCTCCTCGTGTGTGGTACGTATTTAGGGAAGGAGAGGCCACGGCCAGCCTGCATCAACATGCGGAGACGTCCCAGATGCGAACGGAGCCAGCGGCGACCCAGATATGGTCCGACATCTCGGCGAGAGCGCGTGCGGCAGCCAGTCAATATTCTTCGCCTTGGAGACATGCGAGGCCGAACCCCAGTCGCTGCGCATCACCCGAGACATATAAACATGGCGACATTCGCCGCAATAACGCTTGTGGCCTATAGAAGGCGTTGCGCAGATGCCGCCGCACTGCAAGTGCAGTGCTTAATGTCGACAGCGAGGACCGGATGATGTGGCGGGCACGAGGAAATACGAGGAGGCCTGTCGCAGTGCCTTCTGAACCTCTAAATGTGGGAAAGCGAAAAGCCGCGAATTTTTATGTTGCGCCGGGTATAGACGAGCAGCCTGGTCATCCCATTGAAGAGAAGCGGCTATTCGGCATCCCATATCGTCCCATAATCAAGGACAGGCGCATTAGCACCCACATTATTGCACATTCAGCAACTGGTGATCAGATTATTGCAAAAGTTGCAAATTCAGCATAAGCATGTTCAGCACAGCGATAGACTTGCACGAAGAAATA
The DNA here is from genome assembly GCF_023375885.2 of Dermacentor andersoni. NCBI lineage: Eukaryota > Metazoa > Arthropoda > Arachnida > Ixodida > Ixodidae > Dermacentor > Dermacentor andersoni. Next base: position 231,437,028 of record NC_092814.1, read on the forward strand.
AAGGTTCTAGAAATGGGTATTCCTCAGGCGGAAAGCTCGCGCTCGGTTTCGCTGAAGTTTCCACGAAAAAGGTTTGTACTGGCACGGCCGCTAAATAATAATAAACAAAAAAAAAGTGGGGCACGCCGTGTCAGGCGGGCTGCAATGGGAGCGAATGTCTCAGCCGTGGTTGCGTTCTCGGCTGGGCCGAACGGCGCCAGTGGTCGGGGACGGGACGCGTCGGTTTCCACGGGGCGACGGCGTTCCAAGGGCGTTCCTCGCGCATCTCGCTATGCCGATCCCAGACAACAGTCCCCGACTGGTGGCGCCGGGGCGGCGGATGACAGCGCTTCCAATGCACGCGGCAGGCCGGACTTTTTTTTTTTTTTTTTTATCCAGCGGTGGTGGTACTGGTAACAGCCACAACCGCCGGGGGGGCTTAATCGCTATGGTGTTCTGTGGCCGAGCGCCAACGAGATCGCACTTTCGATTCCCTACGGCAGCGTCCGCCTTTCGGTCGGAGCGTCCGTGTGCTTAGATTTAGGTGCATGTTAAACAAAGGCCGGTGAAAGCTTCTCCGGTGAAAGCTCCAGGCCTTGCCTTCTTAGGTATGTTGACACGGCCGTTGAAGCCTTCTGAAGTCATGCGCAGACTTGGACACGTGTCACTCCTGAAGCCCATATGCAAACGTCGTCTGCATATACGAAGGGCTGTACGGTTTCAGGTAACGAATCGGCGAGACCAACGAGCAGCAGGTTGAAAAGGGTAGGGCTGAGTACTCCACCTTGCGGTACACCACAACTATCATAGCGAGGCGGTGTTGGTCCGTCTTCAGTCAAAATAAAGAAAGATCTTCCATTCATATAGCTGCATATCCAGCGAAAGAGGTGTCCACCAATCCCTCCAATTGCATGATGATCTACATTGTCGTAGGCACCTTTAACATCAAGGAATAAGGCCGTGTTTAAAGTTCCGCAGCTGTCCTTGAGCTAAATATAAAACACGCTATAGAGGACACAATGCGGTCGAGTTTGGTAGCCCATGACACACTGGGAACCGGGACCAAATAAGCGGCTCCTGACAGTTTGATCGAATATCAGTTCTCAAAACGCACGAAAAGTTTGTCTGCTAAGCCCAGCGGCACGAGAAAATGTCACTTTTATTTCATGAATTTTTGAATTGAATTGGATTTATTGATAGGAAAGACAGAGAGGTTGACCTGAGCTAGTGCGCTCTAGTCTGCTACTCTGCACTGAGGAAGAGGGAAGGGGAGTGAAAGTACTGAGATGGATGATGATGATAAGAGAAGTGGTGAGTGCTTATGTACATGAGTCAGTTGTCTTGCTAGAGCCGCTCATCGAGCTTGGTGTCCTGCAGAAACTTCAACAACACTTCTGTTGCACGTATTGAAAGTGCAGTGTCAGGCCATGGGCCGAGGATAGCTTCTTCCGACAGTGGTTGCCTGCCAACGCTGGCTAAGAAACTTTCTAGCGTCCTTCGCTCCAGCATATATGCTGGGCAGTCGCACAGTAGGTGTTGCAGTGTTTCAGGCGTCTGGCAGTGATCACAATCAGGGCTGTTCGATTGGCCGATGAGGTGCGCGTAGCCACGGGTGAAAGCAACGCCGAGCCGGATCCTGTGTAGCAATGATGTTTTGCTCCGTGTAAGCTTCGCGGGCAAACATAATTTACCGTCTGGGTCAATCATATGTAGACGTCTGTGAATGTTGTCATAGTGGGCTCTGTAAGCTTTTGTAAGGTTCTGCATGAGTGCCTTGATCATGGAGTTGGTGTCAGGTAGCGAGTAGGCAATCCGTACTTCATCAGAGGAAGAGGACGCCGATCTTGCCTCACTGTCAGCGAGTTCATTGCCAAAAACACCACAATGACTAGGCACCCATCGAAAGGTGATCACGTGGCCACTTAACTCGGCACTGTGATGAAGTTCGACGATTTCCAGCATGAGCAGGTAGTATGGTCCTTTCTTTAAAAGACATTTTAGCGCCTGTAGGGCTGATTTGGCATCGCACAATTTCGTCCATTTATGAGGTGTCTGCGTTCTCATAAAACGGACAGCCTCCCGTATTCCCACAAGTTCCGCAGCCGTAGATGTCGATTTGTGGTCTAATCTAAATCGTCGAGTAATTCCAAGTTGTGGGATGACAAATGCGGCCGTTGTGGCAGATGGCGTGACCGAACCATCGGTATATACTTGTACAGTCCCACTATATAATGTAAGTATACGGGACAGGGTGAGCTGTTTCAAGCCAATGGAGGACACGTGAGATTTCTTCATGATTCCGGGTATCCGAAGCCTCACTAGTGGTCTTGGCAATGTCCATGGAGGTGTTGCGGGGATGTCGGTGGCCTGGAATCTTGCAGGTATAATACTTGCGTGACATGCAATAGCTTTAGAAAAACCACAGTCAAGGTTGGTGCTTAGAAGTGTTGACAGTGGATGGTGTGGGTGTCTGGTTAGCAGGCGAAGATAGGTTCCCACAGGTTCACAAGACCTGTATATGTCGATTGGACAAGCCCGTGCTTCCGCTATTGTGCCCTTAGTTGACGTGCAGCGTGGCAAGCCAAGACATATCCGTAGTGCTTGTGCCTGAAGGCTCTCCAGCGTGCGTATACAAGATGACCCCATGTTAGATAACACAGGCATGCTGTAGCGTATGTAGCCCACAAGAAGTGCCTGGTACACTTGGAGCAAACTTCGCTTAGAGAGGCCCCATCTCAGTCCTGATATTACACGAAGAACGTGTATGAAGTTGGTGAGTTTAGCCCTAAGCGCAGTAACATGTTTGGTCCAAGAAAGACTGCGGTCTATTATCACGCCAAGAAATCTGTGGTGGGTGACTAATGGGAGCGCCGTTCTGTCGACAACGATTGGATAATTTGACATTGATTTGCGCGTGAATGCCATGACTGCACACTTAGTTGCTGAGAGTTGCAGGCCTCTAAGGCGCAAGTACTTCGCCGTGATGGTAGCCGCACGTTGAAGCCTTGCACGCACTTGTGGACGTGTGATCCCAGATGACCAGATACAGATATCATCCGCGTACGTACTGATACGCGCTGTTTCAGGTAGCTCGTCTGCAAGGCCCAACAGAATGATATATAATAATATTGGGCTAAGGACACCACCCTGCGGAACACCCCTGCGAACGTCATGTCTATCAGTCTCGCCATCCGAAGTGGACATGAAGATGGTGCGGCCACTGAGCTAACTCTGCAGCCATGCAGAGTTAGCTCAGTGGCCACCAACTCCAATATCCTCAAGCGCCCGAAGAATCGAATGGTGGAAAACGTTGTCCTGGCACCTTTGATATCCAGAAATATTGCGCATACCAGACGACGGCGTCTCTTTTCCTGTTGACCAGAAAATACTAGGTCGATCACACCGTCAATGGACGATCGGCCTCTTCTGTATCCATTGATAAAATCAGGAAGTCCGCCACTTTTCTCGAGTAGCCATTCCAGTTTGCTCAGTACCATCCGCTCCATCACTTTACCGACACAGCTTGCCAAGGCTATTGGCCGATAATGTGAGAGATCATGTGGGCATTTTCCAGGTTTTAGCAAAGCCACAAGACGACTGCACTTCCAGTGATTAGGCACAGTTGCTGTGTCCCACGTAGAGTTGTAGAGCGTCCGGAGAATATCTCGAGCTTCTACTCCAAGATGACAAATCGCGGAGTATGTAATTCCGTCTGGTCCTGGACAAGTTTACCGGCGGGAAGTAGATATCGCAGCGTCGAGATCGTGCATAGTAAAAGGCGCGTCTAGACGGTGATCACTAGATGGTGGGAAAGTCAGTCGTGATTGCGCTGGTATATCGTTAGAGGAGCTCACAAATAATTTGCAGAAGTCATCGGCGACCTCAACTTCACGCCGGCCTTGCCGTATGGCCACAGCGCTGAACGGGTGAAGCTGTTGTGGAGGCGAGCGAGGGCTTCGTACAATTTTCCAAATTCTAGAGAGAGGTTTTCTCGGATCCAGAGAGCCACAGAATGATCTCCAGCGTTGTTTGTCAAGTTTGTCAAGGTGGCGCAGGACATGACGCTGCGCCCGGCGTGATGCAGTGACGTCTAATGGTGATTTGGTCCTTCTGTATTTCCGTTCTGCTCGACGCCGTATCGCGCGAAGTTGCTCGTACTGGTCATCTATAGGTGATCTAGGTGAAGGTGCACTGATGTGTTTTGCTGTGTCGCGTAATGTTGTCGCGATGACATCTTCAATATTGGATGGTGCTTGGATGGCTTGACATGCGGTGTTCACAGATTCTCGAAATGTTGGACAATCGATAGAACGCACAGTGTGCGGAGCTGGGGGATGTAACCATTTCAACTGTATATATGTTGGTAGATGGTCACTTCCATGGGTGTCGAGATCAGTGCACCATCGTGTAGCAGACAGCAGGCTTTTTGAAACAAACGCAATGTCAAGACAACTGCTGTAGTAAGAGCCTCGAAGGTATGTTGGCGAGCCATCATTGGTCACCATCAAGCCTTGACTAAGCATGAAGTCAGCCAAGTCTTTTCCACGGGCGTTCGTCGAAGCAGAGCCCCACATGGAATGGTGGGCATTAAAGTCGCCGATGACTATGTGGGGACCCGGACAAGTTTTCAGTATGGACAGCAAATATGAACAGTCTATGCTCGATGTTGGGGGTATATATCCGCTAATTACTGAGAATGTGCGCCGCTTGTATTTTCAGCGTTATGCAAACGTACTCGTTGGAAGCGTGTGCAGGAATGTCTTTACGAAGGCACGTTAAATTCCGACGAACAAAAGTGAGCACTTTGCTTAAATTGTGGTCATTCCTTGACCACAGTGGCACATATCCAGATACGCGTAGTAAAGACGTCATGTTTGGTTCACATATTACAGCCACGGGAAACTGGTATCTGAACATCCATTGCCGAAAGTCTGCGAGGCGGCCTCGTAGGCCTCTGTCATTCCACTGCATTATTGCAGATCTTCGTAATTGGTTTTCAAAAGATAACGCCATGATGTCTTATTGTAGAGCCGCGAGGAGCGGTTCCAAAGCATCTAGAACATGTAGCGCAGTCTTAGCAACCGGCGTCTATAGTCGGCAGAGAAGTAGTTATCGTAGTTATCAGGTGTTTCAGCATACTTCGTACATTTTCATTTTCTGTCTTATCATTCTCAGCCACCTTTGCAGACGCATCACCCGACGCATTCAAGCCTGTTTGTTTGGATGGGCGCGACGGCCAGTCAATGTCAGAGTCGGTCGGCGGAATCGTCGTTTTATGCTGCGCATGTGTTCCGCGTGCTGCTGCCGAAGAAGGTACGTCGGGCCCGCATCTTGATCGCAGCAGCAAACTTGGCAAGCGAGGAGTTTGCCATGTGGCCGATGGTCCATCTGTACGGGAAGTACTCTTGTCTTGCTGTCGTCTGTGTCGCGATCGGCGTCTGCGGCGGCGTATCGATGTAGCAGCCTGTCTGTGAGTGGAGTTGTCCCGCACCATCTTTCGAAGCACTGACATTTCGTCCTTCATTTTCTGGCACTCTTTTGATGTCGCTTCATGTGGACCGGCGCAATTAGGACATTTTAAGGCAGTAGCATCGCAGCTATCATTTTGATGGGCCCCTCCACACCATTGGCATGTTACGCCGCCCTTGCAAGCTGCGCTTATGTGTCCTATTTTGAAGCACTTCCGACACTGCACCAGTTTTGGCACGTAAGGGCGCACACGGTGTCTTACGTATCCTACTTTTATGTAGTCAGGTAATGTTTCAGAGTCAAAGACTATTTTAATACACCGGGATTGACCAAAGCGGTGAATCTGCACTGTTGGTGAGGTGGAATTCAAAAGCCTCTTGAGGTCAGTGTGAGCGATTTCTTTGTCCACGTCAGAGATAACGCCAGTCGAGGTTCCTTTTCCATACGCAAAGAAGGAGCGCACTGGGATGTTTCCTAGCAGTGTGGCAGCCTTTAGCGTATCCAGAATTGACTTGTTGTTCACGTCAACCGAGAGGATGTTCCTCCGTGCGTTAATTCTGATCTCGCTGACTTGGCCTGGCGCAATTCGCTCAAACTACTCCGTTGAGCTCTGCCTGTTCAAGGTATTCAGATCGTCGGTAGCTCTGGTAGGGACGTAAGCAACAGTGAATGATTGCTTACCAGTGTCCTGCCTGGGCAACGATTCACTGTCTGTTGATGTCCTCCTGAGTTTTCTCTTCAAACGGCGACCCACGGCAAGTGTGAAATTGTTGTCCGATTCCATTTCTTCAACCGCTGAGCTGTCGGAAGATTCAAGGACGATAGTGAAAGGGCCAGTGCGGTCCCTTGTCTTCGATGCAGCCAGAGGTGGACGACCAGGGTCAAACGCTTGGTTGGGATTCCTATCCCCCATCCCGGAGGATGACATTGTGCCCCTTGCACATCCTCTGATATCGAAAAACGTCCGAGACACAGGAAAATTAAGAGACCACAGCTATGGGCGTTCTTCTTCCGAGGCACTTCCTTATTTCATGAAAAACTGTTAGTGATTGCCTGGGAACCTCAGGAAACCAATAGTGCAAGAAATGTCAACTGGTGACGTCTTGTGACGTCTCCCGGTTTGCGTTACACGCAAGCCGAATCAGCTCCCTCAATTTGTAGTGGGGAGTCAGGCTCGCACAGTGCGCGCGTGCCTTCGCCAACGATGCTTCAAGATGACATCGCAATTATGGCTGCCTGGCCAACCTTCTCAGCCATTTTGCTTGGCGGCTCGTTGTATAGCACCATCCTTCCTAAACTAAAAAAAAACAAAAACAAAGTTTGTTTGTTTTTTCTCCAGCGTGTACAGAGTATCCAGCGTGGCCGAAAGTAAGCGTTTCCTCCGTTACATCTGGGCTGAATTTCTGCTTTCACCGAGTCGGCATGCAAAATATCGCAGCTTTTGAGTAAGAAATTTCATTTTCTTTTTTCGAAAGACCCTCTAGCAATAGTTGTAAGAAGAGTTGATCTGCAACACAAGATCCTTCCCATCTGTCTTCAAAAGATATGATATCTGCTATTTACTAGGTACCACCTTGTCATGATATCTGGGGCCAAATTTTCAAAGCTTGAAGTTCGTACGGGCTTGTTTACCATCGGCCCGCTTCATTCGCTAATGCAATGCCTAGCATCAGGGCTGCCAGGCATTTGCCCTTACGAACAATTCTAGCGTAATTCTACTGCACACGACATAACACTGCGCTGTATTGTGTGCTTCCTTCCTTGTCCCCGTTTTTCTTCGGGCAGTGATGACATGAATTCGTACCAACTCACCCGACTTTCAATCCTTCTATAGCGTAAGAGCTTTTTTGTGAATGCAGACCCATGATTGTGGCAGAGTTATTTTCGGAATGTGATTTGTGCATTTTTTTCTTAATATTACAAAGCAAATGTAATGAGAATTGGGGCATTAACCAATCTTGGTCCCATGAAGTGTTCAACATATTTTCACTCCATCGCACTACAATGAAGAAAGCAATTTTTTATTCCATCCACATAACACACACGAATACCGCGCCGTCACATGGAAACCTTTGCATGGACACTTGGAACAGCTGGACACATGGATACCTAGAAACCTTGGTACGAAGGTTTGGTACAAAGGGTGTGAGTGGAAAGCCAGCCGCCCAGTCCGTTTACCAAGCTATCTGGTTGCAAATGTTCATTATACCTAGCATCGTATACAGTCCCATCGTACTTGCAAGTTGCGTTGCGAAACTGATAGAGAGGATGATGTTCACGAGCCTTAAACGGTACTTAGAACTTTATGAGCTATACCCATGTGCAGTGGCAGGTTTCCCGCGCGGTCGGCCATCTATCGATAACGTGCTTGATTTAGACACGTCTGCTTAGCATCAAAAGAGCATGATATATTAGCTGTGGCGAGGTTTCTCGACGTCAAAGGCCCATATAACTTAGCAGACCAAGCAGTCCTCGATGTTTTGATTGATGTGAGAATGAGCAGCTGTTGATTGCGCCGGCTTCCCAGCTATTTGAAAGATAGATCCCTCCTCGTGCTTACCGCAAATGGAACGGCATTACCGTCCATCCTGAAACGTGTGCTGCAATACGGTATGTTAAGCCCCATGCATGGGGAGGCTGAAGATGGATAGAACGTGTGGAAACTCGCCGAGGACTGAAGCAAGGATGCACTCTGTCTCCATTGTTGTTTATGCTTTAATTAAGCGCATAGAAAGGCTACTGGGATACAGTGAATTAGGATTTATTTTGCATAGTGAACCTCTTTTGAAGTTATAGAAGCGCCGAGCAAAACTAGTTTTGCAGAAAGACTCCGGAACGCGAATAAAAGAAATATGGTCGGCTAGAATGCACAAATATTTGTACTTCAGTGGCATGGACGCGAACTCGAGGAAGAGGTCAAGAAACTGGCAACCAAGTACGAGGTAATTGAGAGTGAAAAGTGGCACCCCGGAGTCATCAAAAAGAAAGCGAGTGAAGCACAAACGATACATTGGACGCAAAGGATGGAAACAATAACGCCTATAGAGCTTTACAACTACAGCAAGAAAAATTCAGGAGAGAGAATCTGTTCGATAACACAAAATGCAGTGCCTTGCTATTCGAAGCCCGAGCTCACTGCCTGAGGACACAAATATGTGCAACAGAATGAGGCATGCGTGTGCTGCAGCAAAAGTCCGGAGACGACTCAGCACATCGTAATGGCAATGCCAAGATTTTGGCATTGCCCAGCAGCCCAGCAACCCAGCAAGAATTGTAGGGAACGTCCACCTTCCAGAAGCGTTGTGATCCAAAGCGGATGGAAATATTAACTGGTCAGTAGTCGAGATAAGCGAGAGACGTCGTACTATTCGTGGAAAAAAAAGCAAGGAAGAGATCGACAGAGCCGCAGTCGTTAGAGGCATAAGCAACTTTACCATATAGGCATATGTGTTTTAAGGAAGAGGGAAAAGATCAGGGAGAGATAGGCAAAATGCTAGGCTGCAATATACATGCATATGATTAGCTTAAGCAGGTTATCTGACTATTTGTCGCCGCCCCGTTTCGAAGAGGATGCAAATATAAATTATCATCATCATCAATATATATCATCATTTCAACCTAACATTTTTAGCTCTTGTTGGGTCATATCCAAGGACAGTCTACATAATATTCCATGCAGCTGATATCAGCCTCTACTCGTCCGGTGACACATGTCCACAGACATCGTCGTTGTGGTCTTTACATTCACCTTGAGTGTGCCTTACCATTCCAAGTGTCAAGAAGGTGCAATTGTCATCAGTCTCTTTAAAATTGTTGCTGTTGCGCGGAGACCGATTGCATGTTTGCACCGATGGATGGTTCTCAATTGCTGAATTTATTGAGATTAAAATTTAAATTTAAACATTTATAAATCTAATTGAACATCGATGATGGCCGCCGAGCTTTCTGCGGACTGTTGGCGGCACTTCAAGTCATCAGTCAGGAAACGCCCAGCCGTGGTCTGTCTTCTTCGATTCCAAGGCAACCCTTCAGAGCTCACTCTCCACATTGCGCCGTGAATCCCATAAACAAGTTGTTGCGATCATAAAAGAAATTTACCGTCGGTTAGTAGAGAACGCACACAAAAGCTTCTTTCAGTGGCTACCGAGTCATAGCGGTATCATACGATATAACTAAGCAGATGCCTGCAGCCGCTCGGTCTGCCCACAATAGTGTCGACTGCGTTACTGTCCCGATGTCAAGAGCGGGTGCAGCGCCAAAGTTCCGCGCGCTCGCACACGAGCGCTTCATTCTGTCAGCGGGCCCGAAAACTTTTGATCCAGCAACAGCCGAGCTTGAGCGGACGTAATGTATGTGGCGTTGCTCCATCATACTGGAACTCTATCCGCTTTAAACTGCCCAAAGGCAGTTCCGATGCAAACTCTGGTGCTGCTCCCTTTTTAAAACAAACTCGCTCTATTTGTTCCTTATTAAAGGCCCATAATTAAAGTAGGGACCGGGAATGCAACCTTGCAAAATGCCGCACTACGCGTTAAGTGCTGATCTCACTTGGTGCTTGTGTTGGCATCGTAGCCAATATTGGATGGCATCGCGCCTGTAGCGAGCATTGCGCAATTTAACATTGAAGTTCCTACAAACCTGCGTAATTTGCCTAAAGAACATTCTCTAACAAATCTTGGTCCTCGTCAGGCTGAATTAGTTACCAATTAGCTGTTAGTCCTTGATGCAGGCACGCATGGTACTTATGATAAATGTGCCTGTGAGAGAGCCTTCCAAATGAAAGTTTCGCTTTTTACAGATCCTGTTCTTATTCGATATAGAAGTGAGGCTTCCTCTCGGTGCAATCTCTTGGTTACGCAGGGCATATGCGGTGGAACCCAAAGCGACGCAAAGTGATTTCGAATGTCAGATTTTTGCAATTGATTACTCCTTGGAGCCTTGATTTTGGGAGGATGGTAGAGAGCTGCGTAAGCAAGCGCATCAGCTTTTTCGTTTCCTGAGATACCAATGTGGGAGGGAATCCACTGAAACTTTACTGTGAAGCCTCTGTTGTTGAGTTCTTTCACGATGGCTAGTGATTTGCGTGAGAATTGAGGGATGGCAGACCACGGTGTACTTGTTGTAACGCGGCCTAGCATCTTGAAGGGGCAGCGCAATAAGACGAATACAGAAGGCAGGAACACACAGGACCTGTGTGTTCCTGCCTTCTGTATTCGTCTTACTGCGCTGCCCTTTCAAGATGCTAAACCAGTACCAACTCGCCCAAATGTCGATCCTTCTACTGTAACGCGGCCTTTGAATCCTTAATGACAACCACATTCTGCGGAGGCAAAGTCTTTAGTTTGCGCAGAGCAGAAGCTATCGCTACGCCTTCCACAACTGTCGACGAGGCTATACAGTCCAGACGGCCAGACCACGTATATCTTAGAGAGGGAATATAGAATGCAGCTGCGCAGCGGTCTTCGTCTGCCTTGACAGAGCCATCTGTGTATACTTGTAGGTGATTCGGGTAAGTCGTGTTCAGGTGTTCCTGGACTAATGACTTGGCTTCTGCAGATGGAATGCATCTCTTTGACTGCAATCGTGGTACACTTAAGTTGCATGTGATGTCCTCGAATGTCCAGGGTGGTTCTGTCCTTTTCCTCTGTCTCGAGCAGCGCAATCCTAATACGCGAAGCGTGTTCAGTGCTGCATAAAAATGTGAGGCGGCCTGTTACCTATACGTCGTAAGAGGGCTCTACCGGGCGTGGACTCAGTCAATCGTAGTAGCTGGATCATAAGAGCCTGGGAAGCCTGAAGTCGTAGAGGGCGTGTCTCAGCTTCGTAGAGCACTTTCTTGTTTGACGCTGGCTGAGGGACTCCAAGGGAAAGTCGGATACCTTTTCTGTGGATGGCTTCTAAGCGCTCGTATTGGCTGTCTGAGGGTGACATCAGAAGTAGCTGATACAGGATCCGACTGGTAACCAACGCTGTATGTAGCCGTAGTATCGACGTCGGGTGGTTGCCCCAGCGTATGCCAGCGACTCGCTTGAGCACATGTAGCCTGGGTGACGATGACGCCACAACGTGGTCAACACCGCGGCGCCAGAGTAGCCTGTGGTCTAAGGTAACGCCAAGAAATCGGACGTTGGTTACTTGTCGAATCTGGTATCCATCCAAATTCAGCTTCAAGCATGTAGATTTTCTTTTCACTCCAGGAAATAGTACGAATGATGATTTCTCTGCTGATAGCGATAATCCAATCGTCGCCAAGTGGCCCTGAATGGCTTTTACTGCTCCCTGGGCTATTCGTGCGAGGCGGCGATGTTGGTAGCCGGACACCCATATGCAGATATCATGGGCATAGATAGATATCTTCACTGATGTTCGATGGTTCAGTACTCTTGGGAGGCTACTCATGGCAATGTTAAATAATAAGGGAGATAAAACACTCCACTGTGGCACGCCGCGAAATATACGTATTTCATCGCTCAAAGTGTCGCCAAGACGAACTCTGATGCGACGATCATTGAGGAACGTATGTATGAAGTGCAAGAGATAACCCGTGACGCCTATAACTTGTAACTGGCTGATGATGGCTCTTTGAGACACGTAGTCGTAAGCCTTGGAAACCGGCCTGGTTATTTAAGACGGGACGAATCAATTCTCCGAACTGTGCGGCATGTAACGAGACAGGAGACATTGAGCACTTTTTGTGCTCCTCCCAGCAATTCCAAGATGAAAGGGACGCTCTCCTGAAGAATCTGCAAAAAAAGGACCTTCCGCATGCGCGCCTGCAACACCTTATATTTCCCGAGGGATCAGTTATAGCCCGCAAAGAAACTTCACGTCTCCTCATCGAATTCTTAAGAGAGACTGGTTTGATGGACATATGGCGAAACCCTTCAGCGGCATTGTGGGAGACGCTCGGGCGGAGCAATTGCCGGCCTTGATCGCCAGGCTAAACCCACCTGTTGCTACAATTCACCACCACCACCATCATCGCTTTTTACAGAAGCCCTTGTTATTTCTCTTACACTTGCCTATTTATTAACACTCACGTACGCTATGATAGCAATGACAAGAGTACTCACTTTCGTTGGCAGCACGCTTTCGTTTCTGAAACCGGACAGACCCAGTGGAATGTAAGTGATTCAAGACAGTCCTAAAATGGCATGCGCAGGCACACGCAGACCAGGATATTCGGTTGAATAGATCAACGAAGCGACATCTGAGTTTCCTTGAGCTCTCCCGTATAGGCGACCACGATGTCCACCTTTTCGACTACCGAAAACTGTCGTTGTGCAGGTGCGATCATTTCACTGATGAAAAGCTATCATTGTCAGCAGTACCCAAGTGAAGCAGCGAAAGCGGCACCTGTGCTAGTTGAAAGAATATTTTGCTCGTGAGTCAGAAAGTGCGCCAGTATGCAGGTGTTAGTGGCGCTAAAGGTTAGGAAAGAAAAAAAGAAACGGGCACCAGTGGGCTTGCTAGACATTATGAGCCCACCAGCACTCGTACATGAAAAAAAAAAAGAAGAAATGTTCATTCAGGCTATCGGGATGAGCGGAAAATGCCGTGGACAGGGCAACTGAAATAAAAAAAATACACACGTGACTATTGAAATATTATCAAAAGAAAACCCTGTGGCTTAAGTCCAATCAGCGGATTTTCTATGTAGGATTCGGAAGTTTTCAGCGTGTTTCGTTTACTTTTGTTTACGCCAGATGGCTCCTGACGCTTCTTTTCCACTCTGTTTCATGTGCGCCCCCAAGCCGTCAGTTTCAGTTTTCTGCGCAAAAAGAAAAGTAATTATAAATGCAACACATTTTCTGTCATTACAGGGTGCATATTCTGTAAGGTTCCAGTTCATTTTCCGTTCTTCTTGTTTTATCGCATGGCGCGCCGATCGACCGATCGCAGCGATAACGGTGACGTCGGTGGCGTGCGAGTCCTGTCCAAGCGAATGAGGAAGAGAAAATAGAATGAAAGTATGAAAAGGAACGTTCGAAAATATGGCCTCTGGGACTACACGTGGATTTTTGATGCGTTTTAATCGCCACCATTCCTAGGCACTTACAAAATGCTCATTGTTAATGAGTATTCGAACAACTAGAAGTGGTAATTAAATACCTAATTAGTGCTATGAATAAATAATTTACAGATTAGTACGTCTTATCTTTCATGTGACAGCCCCCTGTCCTACGGTTTGATCCCGAAGAAATCCCATTCACAGTTCCTATACATTATGCAGAATTTTTTTTCTTTTAGTCTACGCAAAAAAAAAAAAAAGAAAACTGGTCGCTAAATGTCTGTGAAACGAACATTGTTTTCTATTTCTGGCATGTTTTCAGCTTGAAAGCAATGTACTTATGGCAAAAAATAATAAATTTGACATATTAGCGGTCGACGACGAAAACGTAGAAGGCCATTGTTACTGGCACTAATGAGACTAATTAACGAAAGATTTAAGCTTTGCTTATGGAGTGTGCGTTAGGGTTGAAATGCAATCTTGGCGGGATACACGTCCTTTGGAACAGTGAAGACATAATTATGCAGAACTATTGAATTCACATGAAAGCAGCAAACTTCAACTACTCTCTACCAGCTGAAATTCGCTGCTTTCATGCGAGTTCAAGCAGTAAATACTTGATATAGATTAGTGTGTGCATATTTGTGTATGCCTCACGACTTCAGTTGCACCAGAGAGCCGGAAAAATGTTAACATTATACTAATACACAAAAAGGTAGACGTTAAAGAATTGAAAAATTATAGGCCCATTAGCTTGCGTCCAGTATTGTATAACATATTCACCGAGATAATCTGCAATAAGCTCAGGGCAACACTTGACTTCAATCAACCAAAAGAACAGGCTGGCCTCAGGAATGGATATTCTATAATGGCTTACATCCATAACATTAATCAGGTAATCGATAAGAGTACGATCAGCCTCTCTAGATGCCTTCATAGATTATGAAAAGGCATTCGATTCAGTAGAGATACCAGCAGTCAAAAAGGGGTCGGGCAATAAGACACGATATGTCCAATGCTATTCATTGCACGATTAGAAAATGTATTCAAGTTATTAGACTGGGAATGCTTAGGAGTGAGGATCAACGGCGAATATCTCAACAACATTCCGTTTGCAGATGACATCGTCCTGTTCAGCAACGCTGGGGATGAAGTGCAACAAATGATTGAGGGCCTGAACCGAGAAACTGTAAGAGTGCGGTTGGAGATTATTAAGTAGAGGACAAAGGTAATACTCAGTAGCGTAGCACGGGATCAAGAATTGGTGATCGCCAATTAGCCTCTAGAGACTGTGCAGGAATATGTTTATTTACTCACAAGGGACCATGATCATGAGAAGGAATTTTACAAAAGAATAAAAATGGGTCGGAGGGCATACGGTAGGTATTACCAAATCCTGACTGGGAGATTACCACTCTTGTTGAAAATAAAAGGGCACAACCAGTGCAGCCTAACGGTGCTAACATATGGGGCAGAAACTTGGAGGTTGAAAAAGAAGCTCGAGATCAAGGTAAGGACCACGTAAATAGTGATGGAACAAAAATAGTTAGGCGTAACATTAAAGGTACTGACAATCAATTTTCATGGTACCCACTTTTTTTAGTGCAATGGAAAGCTTACCGGCCAGAGCGTCTAATCATGAAGTAGTAACGCGGAAAACGCCGTGGAACATTTTTTATCAGAATTTTTTGACCTGCAGTGAGGATGTAGTCGTTCACTGGAAGCATACTAAAAACTGTGATAGGTGAGAGCGATAGCGATTATAGGCCAGCACTAGTGCGAGGCAGACGACAAGTGCGGCCATAGGTGGGAGAAAGTATTATTTTGTTTATCGAGTCGATGTTCCTGCAATTCATGTTTTCCAAGGCGTTTAAGTATTTCTGTTATAATAGCTACGTGTTTTTGCGGTTCCCTGTAGAATTGCTTTGGTATTTGACTAGTCAAAACGAAACCGAGCGCATCGAAAACGAAACGACGCTTTTACACGTGATACGCGGTTCGTGTCGCTGTAGCCAAGCGTGCGCTTCTGATTTCCGATGTCGTCTCTCGAAGACCTGGGCGAGCTGGAACAAAGGATTTCAGCTCGCGTGCGTGCTCAGAATTTATATCCTTGCGAAGTAGCTCCCGAACGTCATGCTTGGATGGACGAAAGCGGCAGCGGAAGCGACGAATCCGACTTGCAGGATAGACCACCGTCCCCGCCACAAGCAGCGCGCCTGGAGAATGCCGATTGGTAAATGCTCACTCACACTAGGCAGACCAGACACTGATTTCAGTCTATCGACTGCCGGCGAGAGCGTTTTTTCCTTCGTGTTGGCGCCTCTGTCACATTGTACCGACGCCGACAATCTGCCGATGGTCGGCGGAGAGCTCGGCATCGGTACAGGGCGACAGAGGCACCGACACGAAGGTAAAAAATGCACCAATTTACTGCGCAGCTCGTCGATGGCATCTTGTATCACAAGGAGATCATACAACTTTGGGTACTTGCAAACTTGTGCTATACTCGCGCGCGTACAACAGCATGCGCGCCACCATGCATGTGGGATGACCCGAGCGCCTATCGTTAGCCTGCATTTCCTTTACTTCGTAATAAGCATAGAATAAAGCGCAAAGGTCTAATAATATACTAACTGCAATTTTAAGCAATAATTATGCTGTACTTAATGACAGTCGACTTACGTACAGTTATCTCTTGACTACATTTCGAAGTATCAAGATTGCACCGCCAGGTCTCGCCACTTACTGGTTTTTCAGACTTTCTTTGCCCCTGCAACATTGTATTTGCTACTTAAATGCCGAACAGCGTGCCGGATTCTATCACTATAAATCCTGGTCATTTCATTTCCGTCAACGTCTCACAAAACATCCTGGCCATTTGTCAGTCCCTTTAAGAGACAGGAAGACATCGGTGTGGATCAGAGAGCAAACGAGGATAGCCGCGCATTCTAGTCAACATTAAGAGAAAAAAGTAGAGCTGGACAGCCGATGTAATGCGTATGATAGATAACCGGTGGACCATTAGAGTTACAGAATGGGTGTCAACGGAAGGGAAGCACCGTCGAGGACGGTTAAAAATTAGGTGAGGTGAATAATTTAGGAAATTTGCAGGCGCAAGTTGGAATCACATAGCGCAAGACAAGGGTAATTGGAAATCACTAGGAGAGGCCTTCGTCCTGCAGTGGGCAGAAGAACAAGAAGAAAAAGAAGAGAATGATGATGATGGTGGTGCTGGTGTTGGTGCTGGTGGTGCTGGTGGTGGTAGAAACGCATATACGAAAGAAAAAGATTCATCTTGGCCAGGTATCACTGTTTGTTTTAAAAGTAGGGTATAACCTCGTGCATAAATCTCAGCACTCAGCTAATGTACCTTGAACAGAGTTTAGCATACGGCAAGTATCTGCAGTGCACAGGAGGAGGAGGAGGAGAACAGGAAGAGAATTAAATGCTGGGAGTAACAATTAGGAACCTCCGTGAACTATGTCCTAACGAGTAGGAAGAGCCTTCAATAGCATAGCTTCACTCTGTGCTGGTAATCAGTTTTTTACTAACTCTTGGCTCACAATAAGTCACGGTAGAATAACTATTTCACCATGGTAATTAACTATGCGAACTACATTCCACGACGGAAAGGAATGCGCCGTTGGCTGTGCTGTGACCGAACGGTTCATGCATTGAGCCACCATCACATCCTCCCCCTTAGTTAACGTCCTCGGTATGACTTTGCAAGACTGCATAAATACACAGATGTTGTATAAATTGGATTTCATTTCCACCCAGAGTACCCGCATGTTCCGCAGAATCACCACCAAATCGCGGGGCATGAAAAAGCGAGATACAGTGCGTCTCGTGCAGGCGTTCATTCTCTCCCGCATCGTTTATGCCGCCCCATGTGACCGGGAGAATGCCAGAAACCGGACATGCTAATCCGGTTTCTTGAAGCAAGCAAGAAAAAACATTTAAGCAAGCACTCGGGCTCACAATGAGCACGTCGACAGAGAAACTACTCGCGTTGGGACTACACAACACTGTAGACGAATTTATGGAGGCGCATCTCACAGCCCAACATCAGCGCCTGGCGACTAGCTCCACCGGATCCCACAATCTTCCGAAGGTTGTGGGATCGTTCCCCACCTGCGGCATGTTTTTTTTTCATCCACTTTCATTTCCATTAATTTATCGTTTCTTTATTTCATTTATTAAGCACAGGTAATTTCCCCTATGTTGTCCTTGGTGTCAGTGTTTGTTGGCTTCTTATTGTAGGACTATATATATATGAGCATGGTGTCCGCGTTCCTCACAAGCTACTATTGCCCTTGCTGTCTTGCACCAAAGTTTGAGCTAGTTGGCGTTTTATGTTACTACAAATTACAGTGCACACCGGATAATCAATACAGAGCTTATCTCCGTCTTTTCCTGCATTTGTCCAGGTGTGCGCGGTAATTCGTAGTTTTGCACCACCCGTCCTTCTCCGTTGATCCCCGCTAAATATCGAGGCCAAACAGGTCTTCGAAAGTCGGGGAAATACGGCGGAAAAAGATGATTGCTGAAATATTCTTCCTCTCATTGAATAAATTGGAGCTGTATCACCAGGACAGCGAAGTACTGACAATTGTATCTGCGCCACCTTATCGAGAACTGCTGCTTGTGATTTCCTGCTTCTTATATTTCTAGGTCTCACTTCATACTCTGAAAAGCCAGCCGAAAATGTCCACTGTGCCATGTTTTGTCTTCCCCTGCTTTATGAGGTCCTCCACCACTGTGGTCCTTTTCTGGTTCTTTGTTTACAAATAAGATTTCATAGGGGCCTGTGAATATGCCGTCTTTTAGTTGCAAACAGGGCCCTTGTCGTTAGCAATCGGTAGAATTGATAATAAATAGATGTCACTACTGTTATTCCAACAACAAAAAATTAGGAGGGGGGGGGGGGGGGGCTACTATTTGTGGCATGAGTAATCTGAGGCATGACCTTCAAGGTATTCGCATGCAAGAACAAAGTGAAAAACGAAAAAGAACATACATCGAGACGTAATAAACAAGCCAAACGGCGCATGTATGTGCTGTCCATCTTCTTTTTCGATCTCATGAACTGACGCGCATGCACGCACAGGACTGCACACACACGAGTCCTCGTTGTTGCTATGAAGTCGACTTTAAGAAAGAAAGTGAGAGTTTGTGAGCAGAAAACAATTGACCTGGAGCAGTCACAGCAGTTTTAGTCATTTGTTCGTCAAGTATTGATGGGGCCATGTTAAGCACGCAAGAAAATTTCTCGCACGTCCTCACCAATAAGCATAATCAGGTCGCAGCCGCTGGCCTTAACGTGGTTACACTGGAATTCGTCAATACTCCTCAAAGACAGAGCGTAGCCAGTTGCTTGAGCCCCCGTGCGTGGGATAATAGGTCAGGTCGATTCACCTGCATCGCTTGAACCGGTTCACGAGGTGCTGCACCCGGTCATTTGTTTCAGAAGTGCAGCAATTACGCCCCCTACTGAAGCAAGCCATTCGTTTCGTAGGGTGCAGGAAAGGCGCAGAACTGGTTCACAATTTCTGTGCACCCTCCCTCCTGACGATTCCGACTTGGTGCGTGCGTTCAGGCGCGAATCAGCATCGCGGAAGAAGATCGCAGCACATGCAGAAGCGCCAATGAATAGCCCCTTACGCGAGCCTTGCGAGTCTTGTGTGTGTCCGTACGCAGCGTGGGGTGCGTTGTTTACAATTCAGAAGCCGATCTGCGGTTCGGGACTTCTGAAGCTAAACGTGGAGGGCGCACGTTATGAGGACAAAACACGACGCCTGAACCACGTCGGCGCCTCGTAATTCGATTTGAGTGTCGCGTTGTGCCTGCACCACAGAAGTCGAGCCGCACCATTTCTGAAATTCTCGTGCCCCGTCGTAAACTTGTCCAGAGTGGTGCATGTGAATCGAACGGACCATGTTTATAATATGTTCCTTCAAAGGCGCAGCATGTGCGGTTCGTGCGCTCTTTGTTTGCGAAGATGTTTAACTACTAAACTTACCCAAATAGTTATTCTCATTTAGTATAGTCATTTGTGTAATATATGACATACGTCATGAAAATAAGCACTATCGTAAAAGAATTGCTACCAGGTTTTGCGAATCCTGTATGCTTCTTAATTTCGTTCACTGTGTCGCACCAGAAAGTCGAGATCCATTGCCAAAGTAAAACAACTTTCAAAATACCTATTATGGAGTTCACTGTGCGCCTAGCTTCCTGGAGAGCGGCGGGATCACTGACATTCTAATAAAATTGAAAGTATGACGGGGTCCTCGTGGATGCACTCGGAGTTGCCTCTAATATTAGGCGGGGAAATGAAAAACGGTGCCTAGCGCAGTCGGCTCTCTTTTTGGTCCCACTTGCGCGAGTTCGCAGCGGGATATTCGACCCTGATAATATATAAATAGGATTTATTAATCTGGGTAGTTCAATAAGCCTACTTATCTTCCGCCTGCTTGAAGATGACGCAGAATGTTTTTTTTTTTTTTTTTTTTCTGGGTTGAATCTCTCCTGCGGTTCCACAGTCAGGGTTGATGGCTTCTAACCATCAAAATGATCCTTAAGATTGCGCATGGAAGCAACATTTCATATTTGTTCGCTTTGCTGCGTGTACAGCTTCATGATATAAATACTGCTAAAAGTGCAGTACCAAAAAGATAGGAGGGCGCGCAGCGCTGGCTATGCGACTACAATATATACTCTGAAAAGAGGAGGGAAGTAAATAGAAAAAAAAAAGGCAACAGAAGTCACGAAAGCGCATCAAAGCAACGTATACGGAACAAGTAGCATGCGCGTACAGAAACGTTGGGGAGACGACAACAAAATCACTCTTTCTTTGAATAAATGACAAAATGAGCCAATCTATTTTTCAGTCGGAGAGACTGGCGGTAAATTAACCCAGGAGGGTCCTTTGCAGCGAATGGGAAAAGCTTCGTCGGTACATTGGCGCCGTCTCCTTTGTTTCCGGTCCCGCCTTACGCGTAGTCTCTATCATCTCGGTTGTCTGTTGACTGTGCCACTAACTGTGATCACCTTCCAGAGTTCTTTGAAGTATAGGCCCGTTAATATCCATAGAAAATCACTTGCGATCTTTTCTATATTACAGCACGTTTCATCTTTTCTGTATTACAGCACGTTTCAGAGTTGTTTGTGGTCTGCTGTATCGTACCTGCCTAATGCTTGCTGTGAGCAAAGAGCCTAGGTTATTTGTACTGCTCTTAAACCTCCTTGCAATAAAAATAAATAAATAAATAAAAACCGAAGTTGGGGCTTAGTCAACTGAAAGCCAATCAATAGCCATTGGCAGAACGCGAAGTGTACATACTGATGAGTTTAGAAGAAAAGCTTTATGGAAGAAAAGGCTATTACAAAAGCAGTGTGCCGAAAATTGGAGCGATCTAACTTACTTTTAAGAACTGTCTTTAAGAGCGGGTTTGTAAAGGAGAAGATGACAACGATTTCGGGGATTTTCATTTTATGTCAGAGTCAAAGAACAAGCGTGAATGCTACAACTTTCTTCCTGTTTTCTTTTTTTCGCTATAGACAAATTATTCCGCCACTGGCTAATATTGACTCGCTTGCTTCTGCCTCATAAAAAATGAGTGGTTCGTTGGAAGAACATTTTAAGGGATTAAAGCTCATGTTCTTTTCTAGGCTTTCACCTTCTTCCTTGCTAAGCGCTTCTACAAGTAAATTTATAGAGGCTTCTAAGTTAGAACTGGATAAGACCATGGGATGGCTACCAGCGTGTGTTCGTGCTTTAGATTGTATAACGCCAGCTGCCTTAAAAATCTTATTTGAGGAGTCTCCCGATGACATTTTAGTAATTGCAAATTACTCTTGCAGGTATGCCAAAGTTCATCGCTATTCGCCGCGAGATAGAACTGCAGGTAGCGGCACCGTCGCCGCGTGAGTGTGGATAGGCAATCGGCGGAGCGCATCGAAATGTACAGAGCGGCTTCGCTGTGAGCGGTTGGTACCGATTGTCTTCTAATCAAACGCGCTGACTGCAGTGAACTGATAGTATATTGCCTAATAATAGCAGGACGGTGCGGACGCATTTTTGCATGAAACGCGCAGAAAGTTCTTATTACACGCAAAATTAGCGCAATGTGTCGTTCAGCAGGACACTGGCACTCAGTTACATACAATCTCTGTACCGGCACCTAGTTGGGACTTCTGTGTGGGCTCATGCTTGCGTTCTATTTACTACTACGGCGTTACCGTTGCACAACGCAACTAATGGGGCATTTTTTACAGATCTAGCGTTGGTCGTAAGAAAGGCTGTATTCTTGTTCAGTGAAGTTGTACGCCGGTGCCACCGGTGTAGAGCCGTTAGAACACTGTTAGACGCAAAGACACCTTTACATGAAACCCTTAGCGTACTCGCTTGGCCACTGCTCACGAATAGGCCAATAACCTAATATCTAAATATTCTCACTCTCACAGACTACTTTTCAAGCACAGCTTCTCTGTGCTGTGCATGGGCTGGAGTACGTGGTGGCTTTCGGTTTTTGATTGGGGATTATATAAATCTTCAAATGCGGCCGAAAACAGTACAATGTTCGCATCGAGCTTGTAACTTTATGTTTATTTCGGTGAATGTCATGTTAATTATTTTTCTTCTTGAAGTGTGCATCATGATTACAGATTTTGCTTTTCGACATGTTAGTTGAATTCACTACTGAGAATAAGAAAGTTTTCGAGAGGCAATCTACAACAAGGGCACAACACCATACGGGGCTGTGACAAGGCCGGAATTCAAAGTAAGTGTATTTGATGATAATAATAATAATAATAATAATAATAATAATAATAATAATAATAATAATAATAATAATAATAATAATAATAATAATAATCACCAACACCAATGTATCTATTTTTAAGCCCACTGCAGTACGAAGACCTCTCCGTGCGTTTCTTAATCTATTTACCTAGTTTTCTGCCATCCTCAGCTGCGCTTCCATTTCCTTGGCGCCCATTCTGTAACTTTAGGGTCCAACGGTTATCTACCCTACGTTTTACATGGCCTGCACAGATCCATTTTTTCCCTCTTAATGTCAACCAGAATATCGGCAACCCCCATCTTTTCTTTGATCCCCACCGCTCTTTTCCTGTCTCTTAACGTTACGCTTAATAGTTTTCGCTCCATCGCTCTTTACTCGGTCTTTGAGCGGTTCTTGAGCGTCCTTGTTAACCTCCAAGTTTCCGCCCCATATGTTAGCAACGGTAGAATGCAAGGATTCTACACTTTTCTTTTCAGCGACAGTGGTAAGCACCCAGTTATGATTTGCTGATGTGCTAATGCGTGTTGTATGCACACCAACCCATTTTATTGTTCTGCAAATTTCCTTCTCATGATCAGAGTCCCCCGTGAGTAATTGACTTTGATATACGTACTCCTGTACAGACTTTAAAGGCTGACTGGCGAACCTGAGCTTTTTGTTTCCGTGCCAAGCTATTGAACATTATTCTTGTCTTCCGCAAATTAATCTTCAACCTCACCTTACATTTATCGGTTAAGGTCCTCAACCATTTCGTTTTAAT
This sequence comes from Dermacentor andersoni, assembly GCF_023375885.2. Classification (NCBI taxonomy): domain Eukaryota; kingdom Metazoa; phylum Arthropoda; class Arachnida; order Ixodida; family Ixodidae; genus Dermacentor; species Dermacentor andersoni. The sequence goes on from NC_092814.1 coordinate 231,460,057, forward strand.
TCATCCCCAGTGTTCCTGAACCGGACAATGTAATATGCCAACAGAAGGTTGCTGATAAGCTTGCCGTTGATCCTCACTCCTAACCCTTCCCAGTCTAATAGCTTGAATACTTCTTCCAAGCACGCAGTGAATAGCATTGGAGAGATCGTGTCTCTGCTTGACCCCTTTCTTGACAGGTAACTTCTGGTTTTCTTGCTGAGAATCAAGGTAGCTGTGGATTGTTTATAGATATTTTCCAATATATTCACGTTTGCCTCTTGTACTATTTGATTACGCAACGCCTCTATGACTGCCGGTGGCTCTACTGAATCAAATGCATTTTAATAATCTATGAAAGCCATGTACAAAGGTTGATTGTACTCGGCAGATTTCTCGTTTACCTGATTGATGACATGGATATGATCGATAGTAGAATATTCCTTCCGAAGGCCAGCCTGTCGTCTTGGTTGATTGAAGTCAAATGTTGCCCTAATTTTATTGGAAATTATCTTGGTGAATATTTTGCACAATGCTGAAAGCAAGCTGATGGGCCCATAATTCTTCAATTCTTTAACGTCTCCCGTCTTATGCATTAGTATAATGTTGGCATTTTTCCAGCTCTCTGGTACACTTGAATTCGTGAGATATTGCGTATAAAGGTATAAAGGAGCCCAAGCTTTTAAAGCATGATAGCCCCTTCACCTTAGTATAAATCAACTGTTATTCCATCTTCTCCTGCCGCCTTTCCCTGGGTCATGTCTTGCAATTTCCTTCTAACTTCATTGCTAGTTATAGAAGGCGCCTCTGTATCATGTTCATATCTACGTCGAATGAAGGTAACACGGCTGCTCTGGGTACTGTACAGGTCCGCATACAATTTTTTCTGCTGCTATTATTATATAATCGAAATAGCTGTTGTCATTACCCTGCTTATCTTTCAGTGCATACATCTTGCCTTGTCCTATGCCAAGTTTTCTTCTCATTGACTTCATGCTGCGGTCATTTTTTACTGCTTCCTCGACCTTTTGCACGTGATAATTTCGAATATCGCTTACTTTCTTCTTGTTAATCAGTTTTACCAGTTCAGCGAATTCTATCTGATCTCGTTGAGTTGGACACTTCCATACTTCGTCGTTTCTTTATTTGGTCCTTTGTTATTTGGGAGAGCTTACCTATTGGTTGTCTTGGTGCCTTACCACCCACTTCAAATGCCGCTTCTGAAATCAGCCTAGTTACGGTTTCATTCATTACCTCTATGTTATCTTCATCTTCCGGTACTAAAGCTGCATATGAGTTTGCGAGCCCCAGCTTGAATTCGTTTGCTTTTACCCTTACTGCGTTAGGTTGGCCTCTTTCTGGTTGACTAATTTTACTCTTTCTCTTTTGAAGTTGAAATAAGTCCTAGCCCTCACTAACCTATGATAACTGCACTTAACTCTACCGAACACTTCTACATCCGGCGCTATGCTGGGATTTGCAGCGAGTATGAAATCTACTTGCTTCTCCATTAGGGCTATTCCAGGCCCACTTCCTGTTACTTCGCTTCCTGAAGAAGGTGTTCATTATTCATAGCCTATTCCTTTCCGCGAATTGTGCCAACATATCTCGTCTGGTGTTGCTACAATAGATGCCGTAATTATCAACTGCTTGTTCCCCAGCCTGCTTTTTCCCCCCCTTTACATTGAAGTTGGCCATTACTACAATATACTGAGGTTGCACCTTTCACATTGCTAATTCAACATCTTCATAAAGCTGTTCTGTTTCTTTATCATCGTGACTGGAGGCTGTGTTTGATATTCTAGTACAAATAGAATGAAATTTATCTGTAACACAATGTGGGTACAGTGCTCCTACGAATGCTACTGAGATAAACATGACAAGGTAGACAAGACTTCGCGTTAACATCAGTGAACTTGCACAGTTCATCTGCCGCAGTGGCCGCTGCGCTGAGACTGCGAAGGCTCGGCCCAGGACTCCACTGACAAAGATGCAGTGATGTACTGTGGGCTTCGCTCCACAAAAGGGACAGTATGAGGGATATTGCGGGGGGTGAAAGAGGTGAAGGGTAAAGAGAGAGGGAAATTAATTAATTTGTAGTTGTCGCACTAGGTGACGGCTTATTCTCGGTTAAGGGTATAGTGTGGTGGGGAAGTGCCTCATCCTTTCTCTGTAATGTAGCGTTTCAGTGAAGTTCAGCGGTTTTGTTGCTGCATCGTCTGGGTCGGAGAGCTCTACCGATGGCGCCCGGCTGGCGAGCTCTCGGGCTATCGAATTAGCGCATTTACTACCGTATAAAAGTGACGTGTTCCGGTGTCCAGACGATACGCACCCTGTGTTAACGCTATGGGGTGTCGTGATGTGAGGATATGGTGTGTGCAGGGTGTCACAATTCCTTTTGACAAAGTCCTGCAGGTAGTTTGCGAATTCGAGACCATATTGATGTGTTCGTCCGATGCCGGTATGGTTGAAGCATGTAGTATGGCGATGGCGATAACAGCCTCCACCGCCGTGCCAGTGTCCACAGTGTTGAGCACGGCCGAACTTCTCAGAGTATCAGTGTTATCTGGCAGGCCTAGACACATGGCACGTCTGGATGAGTACCGGGCCATGTCGGTGCATAGAACATGTTTGTCCGATGTGCCGTTGCCAAAGGCTCGGGCAAGGAAGGGCTTGTGCTCTTCCTTGTCTCCGGCCTTCATTACGGTAGGGTGTATATATTGAGGAATTGGGGCTACTTGAATTAAGTTTCCAATGCCCACACCCTCCGGGCTATCCCCCTATTTCTTCACCCTCGGCTTCCTCCTGGAAGATTGCGCTGACCAGCTGAGAGCCGCAGGAGCAGCAACGGCTGGTCCACGCAGACTGGCGCAAGCTAATGGGGCCCGGATCTTAGGGCTCCACCCCATACAAGGAAGATGACTCAGCCTAATAGAAATAAATGTTTGTCTCTCTCTCTCTCTCTCTCTCTCTCTCTCTCTCTCTCTCTCTATATATATATATATATATATATATATATATATATATATATATATATATATATATACTGTTGGGAAGAGGAATGCCCGGCGCTGCAGACACATCGCCAGTCGTCCGGGAGGCGCGAGCTCGAGATTGCCTGAGCTGCTCTTGCTGAGCCACGCTGCCTGCTGCTCTCTTGTACGGTATTTGTATTAGATTCTGGTGGAGGTGCTGCGGTTTTCCCCCAACCTGGAATTATGCACCCGAACTCTGCCATCCGTCATACCTGACGACCCCAGCTCGACATCCCCACCGGTTACTCCAGCCATCGTATGTGCCGGTGCCCAGCGTCAGCAGCATCCTGATATCTTCAGCGGCACCGATGAGAAAGACGTTGAAGATTGGTTGGAATCGTATGAACGCGCCAGCAACACCAACAAATGGGACGATCCCCTCAAGCTCGGCAACGCGATCTTCTATTTATCGGGCGTCGCCAAGCTGTGGTTCAAAAACCACGAAGCCGATCTCCGCACGTGGGCTTGCTTCAAAACCGGCATCGCAGAAGTTTTCGGCCACCCTGGCGTGCGCAAACTTCGCGCTGAACAACGCCTACGAAGCCGATCCCAGCAAAGTGGTGAAACGTTCACAAGCTACATAGAGGACATCGTCGACCTCTGCCGGTGTGTCAACCCGACGATGGCGGAGGCGGACAAGGTACGTCACATCATGAAGGGCATTTCCGACGATGCCTTCCATATGCTGCTGTCCAAAAACCCAGGCACTGTCTCTCAGGTCACTGAGCTTTGCCAAAGTTTAGACGAGCTCTGCAGACAGCTTCTTCTCACGCGGCGCCCCCCTGCGTCCGACGAAACCCTCGCGAGCATGATCGCGGCTCGTGAGATGGACTCCCTGCTTTGCCAAATAAGAGGTCGTCCGTGCTGAGGTCGCTCGTCAGCTTTCGCTGCTGTCCTCAGCCACGCCACCACCTTCGCCTTTGCCGGCCAACATTCGTCAGGTCATCCACGAGCAAGTGTGCGCAGCTCTCCCTTCTGCCCGCGAGACTCCGCCGGTGCCGACTCCCGTTGCTTTTCCCGAGGTGACTGCACCTCTCAGCTACGCTGAGGCTCTCGCGCACCCACCACCTCCAACCTTTGCGCCATCCCCATCAGTCGTGCCACTGCGTCCAGCTCCTCACTTCGTTCAGCCGCGGTACCCACACAGTAGTGGACAATGGCGCACTCCTGACAACCGGCCAATATGTTTTGCCTGTGGTCTACCTGGTCACGTTGCACGACTTTGTCGTCACCGCGCAACGTCCTACCGCCGTAGTTTCGACGCCGCAACATGCGTTTCCCCACACCCGTCATCCTCCGCGTCTCAGAACCCTGGCCAGATGTCTTCCTACTCGGACCATCACCCTCTTGTTGACCGCCGTTCGCCATCGCCTCGACGCCGCTCGCTTTCGCCGATGCGTCGTCCTCCTCCTTCGCCGGAACGGGAAAACTAATCGTCGTAGTTCCAGAGGCAAGAACTGCGTCACCCACGAACAGACCAAGGCCTCTCCCTTCTCCAACTAATGCTATTGACGTGTATGTGCACGGCGTCGCTGCACTCGCCCTCGTCGACACTGGTGCTGCCGTCTCAGTTATTAGTACCAAACTTTGCCGTTCGCTCAGAAAAGTCACGACGCCACTGTCCAACGTGTCACTTCATACTGCCAGCGCAGACCGCATCACGCCTGCAGCTGCATGTACTGCTCGCGTTGTGATCAACGGCCTCCTCTACACCGTCGAATTTTTGGTGCTGTGTTCTTGTTCCCACGATCTTATTTTGGGCTGGGACTTCCATCGACTGTTCTCGTGCTGAAGTAGAATTTCAAACGCTGTGTAATTCCCCACTCCTTGACGCTCGTGAACCTGAAGACAAAGTATTTGTTGCCGAAAACGTTACAATTCCACCACACTCATCTGCCCTTGACACAGTGTCATGCAACATTGTTGCTAATGCCAGCGTACTTTTTACGTCATCTACAATTTTCGCTCGTCGCAGATGTTCCCCGCTGCCTTTCGCTCTTTTGGACGTTCATGCCGGCGTCAGTAGACTGCTCGTCACCAACCGATTATCCTGTCCTCTCGCTTTGCTTCGTGGGCAGTGCGTTGGCCGTGCCCAGTGTGTCGACCCTGCTGCCATCATTGACATGCCAACTGGTTCCGTCGCCACTCATAAGGTCGCCGGAGTGACCTGTAAACCCGCGCAGGCGCCGACTTCGCCCGATGTTTTACATAGCTCCATTGCCGACTCGTTGAC